>NC_050467.1:13861651-14169985 GCF_013373865.1 Monomorium pharaonis
ACACTGAGAAATCACGCAGATATAAAGCGCCCGGTATATTTACAAAAATGCATGAGCCACTCAGTAATTACACAGCTAACACTCAGAATGATGAGCGTATCAATCACAGGTAGAAAACGAAAGCTGTCAGTCACGGTTAACACTACGCTGTTATTATTTTAACCATAAAGATTCAAACTGAACACCCAGTAGACACAGAAATCACGCAGAGCACACGCCGCAGAGGCAAGGCAGAGACCCGGTAGCACGATGAGGCACAGAGAAAGGCAGCAGGCGGAGGTGGCGCGTGCGCAGAAAAGAGATAGCCAATGGAGATGACAGGACAGAAGAAGTTCTCCAAAGTATAACGGTGCGTCCGAATCAGAAATTTTAATGTAGCGTGTGTAATAAAGATGAGTGGACACTCACCTAAGAGGAGAGTGTCAAGAAAGTGTGCCCTTGACCGTGTAACTGCAAAAAGAAAGCCCCGAAGGGCAAGACCAGCAGTAAAAGCGCAAAAATTACAGAGCGAAGAAAAGTGCGTCCGCACGCTGTACTCACCGCAGAGAGAGAGAGAGAGAGAGAAAGAGAGGGAGAGAGAGAGAGAGAGGGAGAGGAAGAGGGAGAGGGAGAGGGAGAGGGAGAGCGAGCGAGCGAGCATCGCTGTGATGGCTGCTGAAAGATATCGCGTACGGGAGAGAGACAGAAATTTGCAACAGAGGGAGAGCGCGAGCACCGCGGCGGCGGTCGCGGACCCCGATTCTCCTTCACCGCTCCCAGGTCGCGGATCAGAAAATCTGCGTCAGCAATTCCCGCACCGTGACCCTCCTCCCTTTTCCGGTTCGAAAAGCTGCGTCAGCACTTCCGCACCGCGAGACCCCCCCCCCCTCCGCGTGACGTCATGCCCCCGCGCTTACGAGTACCCACGCACACCCGCTCCCCCCTCGGAGGTTCTGGGTTAGAACCGGCATAGTATTAACTACTGATATCTCATCCAGATATAACATAAGATTATAAATATGATATTATCATGATTTTATCACTATTTATTTATCACTTCAATCTCATTTTAACATCACTTCAATGTCATAATGATTTATTTGGATAAGGTCAACATACTTGGATCGTATAAACCAGGAAACGTTCTAAAGACATCCCTTGAAAAGTTGAATTGTAGCACTTACATATATATCAAATACCCAATGGACATCCATTAGACATTTATAGGATATTTTTATTTAATCGTAATATTTGACATTTTCAAACTAATAAAATGCTTAATATGACTGAAAATAATCTTTTACGTGATGGATGAAAAATATTTTTAATAATAAATCCCATTAAGATCCTTGGATATCCTGTATATATTAAAAATGATTCTGAGGATATTTTGTGCTGCCTGGATATGTATCGATATTTTAGGTATCGATATTTTTGTTTGCAGATTAATAATAACGCAAAATAGGAATCAGTTAATGCCACAACACTTTCAATAACTTTTATTTTCATGTTTTTTATCGTTGAAAGAATGGAATTTTTTAAATTACCTTTATAAATGTTTTCTTATGTATAAAAAATGTTTCTTATGTGTAAAAAGTAAGTAAAAGTTGTACAAATTAATATAATTAAATTATCAATCTGTGCATTATTAAGTTTAAATGATTTATTTGTATATATAAGTCACGTGTGTGTATGTCCGCGGACTTCGTAATTTGTGATCCAATCTTAATGCCACTGGTGTCAAAATTTAAAAAATTTTCCGGGGATGGTTATTATGGGCTCGAATTTTACGAAAACAGGTTGTTTAAAAAATGATATAAATGAATAACTGAAGTCTATATGCCCGCGAACTACTCCGTCATTTGTGGTCCGATTCTCTTGCAACTGGTATCAAAATTTAGCATTTTTCAAAGGATGGCTACTATGGGCACGAATTTTTTTAAAACACTGTTTAAAAAATGATAACCAGAAATATGCGTATGAATGACTGAAGTCTATGCCCGCGAACTACTCCATCATTTGTGGTCCGATCCTCATGCAACTGGTGTCAAAATTTAGCTTTTTTTTCAGGGATGGCTACTATGAGCACGAATTTAAAAAAAAAAAGTGTTACAAATTTGGATTTAACTCATACACCAACATAGTTTTTAGGGAGTGTTGTTTTAGGAGGACGGATGCATATAAGACAAAGTATACGCACATACAAACACAAAACACAAACACACAAACAAACACATAGACATAGTTTAATTGAATTTAGCATTTTGGGAATTAGATGTGTGAGATAAAGGCTTAATTATTGAATATAGTTATTAATATATAAAAATAAAAGAAAAATAGATCAAGTATATTAATAGATAGTTTCATATGTTTAATGTCATTTTGGAAAGAATTGAATTTGTTTAAGAAAGTGAATTTTTAGAAAAATTTAGAATGGAAGAGAGGAAATAAAAAAAAAAATAAAAAAAAATTTTTTTAGGTTAGGAAATGCGAGCTAACTTTGCAATTCTGACCTTGGATTCGGATTCAGCAGGTCAAAATACATAAGGATAAACTAGTCTGGTCCGCCGGACCAACATTAAAAAAAAATTTTTTTTGAGGTTAGGAAAAAATAAGCCAATTCAGCAATTCTGACCTTGGATTTGGATTCAGCGGGTCAAAATACATAAGAATAAACTAGTCTGGTTTGCCGGACCAACATTAAAAAAAAATTTTTTTTTAGGTTAGGAAATGCGAGCTAACTTTGCAATTCTGACCTTAGATTCGGATTCAGCGAGTCGAAATACATAAGGATTGACTAGTCTAGTCCGCCGGACCAACAACTTTTTTTTTGTGTGCTTGTGTAATTAACGTAGCAAGCCTTTATTATAACGGCGACCAGACGGAAAAATAATTACGTTTAGATAGGACGCGGACAATATTAGTAATATGACGATTATAAATTGAATATAGTGTGCTATGTATAAGTGTGTAAAAAAGAGACGCGGGGCCTACGTAAGCGTATATGCTTGAGTCGCGAATCGGTATCGCGATGGTGCGATTCATAATTGTTCGCGACGCTAGCGGTCGGGTAAGTCTTCTACGTGCTTTTCAAAACGGGCGCGGCTTCGTGAATGTAGACACGGGTCCCGGGGCGAAGTGCGGAAGCTAGGTCGGTGGGGGGTACGTGCGAGTCGGGCTACGGGTCCGCCTCGGCGGTTTGGTCTTTTCGGGAATCTCGTGATGGCCGATCGAGTACGCTCGATCGGGGACGAGACTCTCGTCTTCGTGACGGCCGGTCGGGCGGAGGGGGAGTAGGCATACGTAAGATTTCAAGCTGCCAAGTACTTTTGGCGGAGGCAAAGACACTTTACCCCACGTGCTTTTATCTATATGGTAGTGCCCGGTGATAGGAGGTGCTCCGGTCGTTCGGTTGCCGTAATTACCAAATTCGTTTGGTATGATGGCTCGAATGATCGGGTAACGGTAGGTTTGAGATAGCGATGGCTGATTACCAAGAATGCTTGGTCGAGGCGAAGACACTTCACCCCGTGAAATCTGTTTCTCGCCGAAGAAGTTCTCTGTCAGATGCCGGGTACGGACGGTATCGTGGCGGATGACAGAATTGTCACTTGTCGCGATTCCCCTCGGTTTTTATACCCGTGGAGGCGTGAATTCGGGTACGGTCGTCGCGCTTTCGGTCGTTTCCGTCCTCCGCTTTCCCTACTCCTGTGGAGGAAGTAAGCGCGTGCGCGGGGAGACGTCGTCGATGCTGCCGTTTGCTCGGTCTTCGGTCGCGGCCGTTGAAAAGAATTTAGGTGAGAGCTGGCCTTTTCACCTCCTGATTAGGGCGATCGGCTCTCACGCCGAGGGACGATGTCTTTCAAGGTGCATTGTCACAAGTTTGAGTCGATTTTGGCAGTAAATAATTGTACATCATGGAACATCAATCGTCTAAAAATTTCAGATTGAGCATTTCAGATGAGCCTTTTATTACTGAGATATGAGGGGTTAAATTGGTCACTATTTACGAATGAAGGGTATGCAATTTTATCCGTTCAACACAAAAAACCTCGAGATTATTTTTCATATAACAAAATGTTTCAGATAAGATTTGTTTATCTGTTAGAAGATTAATTTATCATGACCTTAAATCGACGTTTAAATCAGAATTATGTTGAACATGTAAAATAGCGTAACCTTTATTCATGAATAATATCAACTTTAACTCTTTATATCTCAACAATAAAAGGTATGCTCAATTCGAAATTTTTACGGAATGAATGTTTGATGATATACAATTATTTATCACCAAAATTGTATCAAAACTCAATGTCCACGAAACGGGCGATTTTTGCGATCACTCTTTAAATATGCAATATACATAGTTGATTCTTATAATTGCGCCAATTATTACACTAACTTATATATCCCTTTTGTATATTATATTATATATTTGTTTGTTTTTAAACATATAAATCTGACATATTAATTTGACACATCCTGTTCTTTGTTAAATAAGTAATGTGATGTCAATCAAAAAATAACTAATTAATAACGTCAAAATCCAACAGCTTGCTACCTAGGTTACTTTTATTCTATAATAACTACATAATCTATAAAATTTAACATACTATTATATATATAATATAATATAAAAAAGGGATATATTGTTGAGAAAAGATCTTACTTTTACAGGCTGAGCAAGGCAAGGAAAATTTGATTAATACAGTCCAGGAATTAAAGTTACAAAAAACTGAGTTAGAAAGAACGATTGCAGAATTAAGGCTCAAGTATGATCAATCCGAGAAAAGATCGGCTGAATTGAGAGAAGCGGAGGAAAAGAAACACGTGGAAGAAGTTCAATTCCTTAAAAAAACTAATTTGCAATTAAAGGTAAACATGTTCGATTCTGAAGCATTGAGGAAGAACGCATGGTCAACAAAATTAGCGCAAACGAAAATTTGTGTCAAAATTTTGCAAAATTTTAAATAAGTATAACATCATCGTATTTTTATTTTCTGAAAAACATTTTAAAGTTTAAACTTTTTACTTTAGAATGAATTTTGCGATTATCTTTTTTTCACGAAACGGCACAACGATAAAGCTTGACCCGTCGAATTAAAAATTTTTATGCAATTTTGCTGCATTGTGGAAAAAATCACGAAGACTTTTTGTTACTTGCATCTTACAGCGGTGTCTTTTCCTTTTATTTTAACTAGTCGTTCATTTCTGTGCAATTTTTTTTTACTACAACTCGTGAAAAAATTAACAGCATTCAACAAAAAAATAATAGAAAGCTGAAAGTTCGTACTTTCAAACATTACTATTGCTTTTTTCGTAGATTTTCTAACAAATCGCGTTCAAAGATTATGTAAAAAATCGCATATTTTACGGTTTTTATTTAATTCAATATATTGTCGTGAAGAAAGTCCAACCACATTGCTAAAGTAAAGTTTTATAGTATAATTACTCCCTAGTAAATAATAAACACTAACGTTCTTTGATCAATTACTGCTTATAAACGTTCTCATATGTTTATGCATCCCTCTAATGTCTTGTGGAATTTCGTGTCAAATTTGCCTAAGCGCTTTTTCCAAGTTATCAATTAACATTCATAAGTGCAACCTTTCAGTTTTTCATTGTTTTTTTGCGGAGCGCTGTACGTTGATCTATTCACGAGTAATAAGCGATGAAAATCAAAATAACCATTTTTTCTTAAAATCTCAACAATTCGGTAAAAAAATATCGCACAGCGATGAACGACCGCTCAAAATAAAGGAAAAAAATCCCGCTATAAGATGCAACTAACAGAAAGTCTTTGCAATTTTTTCCCACAATAGATGTAACGCAGCAAAGTAGCATAAAATTTTTTTTATTTTGACGGGTCAAGCTTTATTGTTGTGCCGTTTCGTGAAAAAAAAAATAATTAATATCGTCAAAATTTATTCAAAAGTAGAGAGTTAAAGCTTTAAAATACTTTTTGTAAAATAGAAATGCGATAATTTTTTGCTACACTTATTTGAAATTATGCAAAACTTTGACACAAATTTTCATATGCGCTAATTTTATCGACCAGTGTATTTGTCATAAGTTATTACGTATAGATGTTAAGCTATTATATTCGTGATTTATCTTTTTTAAATTAAATGGAAAAAAAGGATGAGAGTTAAAATATGAAAAATTCTTTCATATTCCTTTATTTTTTAAAGTTATTAAAAAGAAAAATATCTTCTGAAAACAAAAATTGAGTATAATTTAATATTTTTTAAAATATATAAAATATAGAGCTATATAGGGGAATCCCAGATAGATTGGAATGGCGGGGTAGAATGGCACAGTATTATTATTTTTATTGCATGGTATTGCAACCGTGCGGAAAATTTGAACTGCTTCAATAAGTCGTGATAAGACGAGTAGCCTTTATTTGGACACAGTACAATTGGACACACAGTGCAGATAGATACGTTGCAAATGGACACAAAATAATGTACACTATAAATTGTATACCGTACAAATTGTATTCCGCAAAGTTGTATACCGCAAAGTTGTACACCGTACATTTCTACACCGTAACTGTGCCCCCCCCCACACAACGGGGGGTGCAAGGGGAGCTTTCGGCCCACCCCGTCTAAGGAGTGAGTTCCAGATGCGCACAGTAATAAACGGACACAGCAGGCTGAGTGAAACGGACACAGTAACAAACGGACACAGACCAAATGCGCACAGCGAAACGGACACAGACCAAATGCGCACGGACCAAATGCACACGGACCAAATGCAATCTATGTTCATTGCAAGCAGAGTAAAGTCCACATAGGTTAGCGACTTGGACGGGGTTGGTGCGGGAGAGGGGCCGAAGGCTCCCCTTGCATCCCGTGTGTGTGTGTGTGTGTGTGTTTGTTTGTTTGTGTGTGTGCGTGCGTGCAAAGCATTCACTGCATCACATGGGTTTGCGACTTTCCGTGTGTGCATTTGGTCCGTGCGCATGTGCAGTGTGCGCATTTGGTCTGTGTCCATTTCGCACTGTGTCCGTTTCGCTTTGTGCGCATTTGGTCTGTGTCCGTTTCGCACTGCGTCCGTTTATTATTGTGTCCGTTTGTTATTGTGTCCGTTTCACTCAGCTTGCTGTGTCCGTTTATTATTGTGCGCATCTGAGACTCACTCTTTTACTCAGCTTGCTGTGTTCGTTTATTACTGTGCGCATCTGGGACGCTTTCCGTCTAAGTCGCTAACTTATGTGCATTGTACTGGAAATTATATAAAACATACGTTGTCATTTCGAACGTGGCCGTTCCGAATGTGGCCGTTCCGAACGTGGCCGTTTCGAACGTGGTTGTTTCAAACGTGGCCATTCCGAACGTGGCCATTTCGGACGTGGCCGTTTCGGATGTGGCCGTTTGGAACGTGGGCAAATTGAATCTCCTGCAATATTTCCCGTGGCCATTCCGAACGTGGTCGTTTTGAACGTGGCCATTTCGAACGTGGTCAAATTTACGCGTAGCCATTCCGAACGTAGCCATTTCGGACGTTCCCGTCACATATATACAAATAATTCTTTTTTTCTTCTACGGAGGAAAGGCGCGTAGTATTAGCTAGCACAGGCATACGTCTTGGGTTAACAAAATCACGTCACACGATTGCGTTGCACTGGAACGCAAGATTAAAACATTTGTAAATAACGCACCGGATGTGCACAGCTGATTTAGCTATGACCATACTATATATGGTCCGATTAAAAGTTTACTAATCCACCAATTCCGTTTTTTACAAGAATATAAAAATGATTGTCCAACCGAAGAATTCGGCCTTGGCGGAGCAAAGGAAAATAGAGGATAGGGCCGGGGTGCAAGGAAAGTATCGCGGGGACTGGAGACCCTCGACCTAAGCCGCGGAAAGAGCGGCATGGCAGAAAACTCGACAAGGCGTCACAGCAGAAAAACCGACAAATCCGGCAACTGCAGAGGACCCTCCAGCTATAGCAAGCCTCTCGTATGAGTGAGTCTCAGATGCGCACAGTAATAAACGGACACAGCAGGCTAAGTGAAACGGACACAATGCGAAATGGACACATTGCGAAACGGACACAGTGCAAAACGGACACGTTGCAAAACGGACATATTGCGAAACGGATACAGTGCGAAACGGACACATTGCAAAATGGACACAGTGCGAAACGGACACATTGCAAAACGGACACAGTGCGAAACGGACACATTGCAAAACGGACATATTGCGAAACGGATACATTACGAAACGGACACAGTGCGAAAAGAACTCAGTGCGAAACGGACACAGTCGCAAACCCGTGTGGTGCAGAGAATACTTTGCGCGCGCGCGCGCGCGCACACTCACACACACACACACGGGGGGGGGGGTGCAAGGAATGACCTTCAGCATCCCTCCCACACTCACCATGTCCAAGTCGCTAACCCATGTACATTGTATTAAAAATTTGCCAATACATATTAACTTTACTTTGTCTGATTCACACTGTGTCCGTTTCACTCAGCCTGTTGTGTCCGTTAATTACTGTGCACATTTGGGATTGTGCTTCACCCCTTCGGAGAGACTCGACAAACTGGAAGGCTGTCAGCAAGGGAAGAGGATCGAGAGCCTCGCGAAATTGGGGCACGTACGTTATTGATAGCGAGCTGTCGCGTAACGCGTACCCCTTTTTGACCGACGCCATGCGCAGGCAAGTGGCGCAATTCCTGCGTGGGAAGTGCCATCGACTCGCGATTGTGCACCTCTCGTCTCGATCGCTCTCTTTCGTACCAGCCGTCGTAGCTAACGTCTCGGCAGCCCGGCCGTCCTCGCGAGAGTAAAATGCTGAGCGTGTTACACTGTGTCCAGCAAGGAGCAAGGGGCCTTGGTGGGGATCCCGAAGGACGAGGAAGTCGATGAGGTTGCCTGAGTTGCGTATTCTTTAGTGTAAAGTCACTCGCGAGTCGGCGGATCACGCCCACGTGCTGGGGTCGAGCTCCTTAGTGTCAAGGAAGTACGCGGAGACGTACTCATTAGTGTAAAGTAAAAAGAGCGATTGATGCCCAGGCGGGGCGGACCGTCGACAGTTCGCGGAGGCTGGAGTTTATGGGGGCTAGAGTTCGTGTATCGAAGCGTCGCGGACATGAAAAGTTCCCGCTGAGGATCGTGGCTCCCGGTGACGACGGAAAGAGCATCCGCTCGCGAGAAAAGGCCGATAGCACGGCCGCCATCCCGTTGCACGCCCGAGACGCGTGCTTGTTGGATCGTAGTGCGTCGCGCATTCGTGCCGTAGTCCGTGTGATTATGCGTTGGGCTCCGGCTCCTTTAGTATCTTTGAGTCATTGTTATTACTGTTAATCCCGTTTTGTTAATATCGCGTCTTAGTATTGTTGTTAATTTCGCGTTGCACCATTTCTGTTACTTGCACGTCTTATCGTTACTTACAATCCCGTGGCTTACCGTTAATATTACTTTCGCGCCTGCTTATTTTTGTTGTTAATTTCGCGCTTTCTGATTAAGGGGGGATCCTGCTTTAGAAGCCCTAAAAAAAGCGTTTTTTGGGAATTATTTTAGGATGGAAAAAAATAACCAAGTCTAGCTAACTTTTTGGAATATTTTCATATATTTGAACATCATAACAAAATTTTTTTCAACGAGAAATAATCAAATGCAGTCGATTTAGGTGCACATTTGTAGAGCACCTCGCAATTGAAGTCTCCTATCGGTGGGAAAGATGCAGGTCGTAATTTTTGTCTAAAACAGAAAAATCAAGTAAAATTTTCATTTTCATACATTTTCCTTCTAAGTGAACTAAGAAAAACCCGAAAAAATTGTGAAATTTAAAATTACTCTAAGTTTGACAAAAAAATGTGCTTTAAAAAAAATCACTTTAACTTGCTATAAAAGTTGTTAAAAAATTTTTTTCTACTTTTTAGTTTAAATAGAAGAGGATACAAAACTGAAGCTAACAAGCTTTAGTTTGTTTCGATTGGTCGTTTGCTTTTCTTGCAATCACGCCCACCAGTTTATAATAATCGTAAAAATGAAAACTCGAGAAAACGTGTTTCAAAGTTTTCGATCAGAAAAAATATTAATTTTCGATTACTTACAGCAATAATACGCTAATCCTGCTTCATAAAGTAGACCTTCAGCTTCCTCAAAAAACTCGATTTGGTGAATTTGCTGAAGTCTACGGGCCGTGCGAGCTTCCTTGTTGAAAAAAGACCGACGCCTGTTTTCCCTCTCGATCCGTTGTGCATCGAAGTTATACGCAAACATCTTGCATGTCTGGCCGACTTTCAAGTCGAATTGTATTGTACTCAGAACTGCAGAATATTCTTCGTTAAACATTCCTGCAGTCATGTACGCAATTATTTCAACGACATTTTGGCCAGAATTTAGATGTTTCGAGCTTATGCGCCAGACAGTCGAGTTGAAAAATTCGTTTAAATTTTGTGTGTGCCCGCCTAAGCATCGCGTTAAAAGTTTGTCATTTGAAAGCTCTTTGTAGATTGGGCGAATGTGTTCCTGAACATTTTTATCAATTAATTTAGCAGGATGCTTGAAAGATGCAAGTTGATTTGTGGCTTCAGCTTTGCGCCATTCACACCAGCTGTCGGCGCCTATTGGACAATTCTCGTGGCGAGGAGATTTATCACTTGAACAAAAATGATGCAGCGTTGCCATTATAGCTTTTTTCATCTCTTGTATAGAATTAATATTTCTTTTAATTGTTAAACCATAATAGATTGTTAGCTAGAAGTTGACGCTAGAAGCAGCTCAGTAGAAGCACGTACATAGAGAGGTATTATATACCTTTATAATCCGTACCATTGCTCGACACAGCACTACTACGAACTCAAAATATTGTTCCGAACGACCGTTGAACTTTTTAAAATATAAAATTTGGAGTAGTAGATCGAGAGGAGGAGCGCGCACGCTCCAGTCTGCCCGAGTGCTCGCATACCTGCTCGACGCCCCACCGCTTTCAGTGCTGTATATAAACGCGAAACGCGTGACAGTACGTAACCAACAATTGCTGGCTAAGCAAGTGCAAAGGCCCACGCGGAAGAATCCCCATTGTAACAAGCCAAAAAGCGGTGTATATAAACACTGCGGAAAGAGAACGAGTGGGCTAACTGTGTATCAATCAAGCGACGAATTTATATTGCTCATAGTAACGTCTTATCGTACTTAATCATTTGTTGTGACGGATTTTGATACTTATAAAAACATGTTTAATAGCTAATATTTGGGAATTGCAACTGACAATGAGTTAAAACCAAATATATCTGTTTATTACTACTCTCGGCGTTATCTCTACAGAACTTAATCCCGAGGGAGCGGTGCATTTGCACACAGTTCGAATAGACATGGCATATTTACACACGGTACTTTTGAACACGATATTTTGCGCACCGTTCATTTGCACCCGTCTATTTGCACACCGTTCATTTGCACCCGACCATTTGCACACCGTTCAATTGCACATTGTTCATTTGCACACCGTTCACTTGGATACAGTAAGAAATAACTATGCCGAGGGCACAGGGTGGTTGCAGGAAAGAGCCTCCCCTTGCACCCTCCCGCGCGTGTGTGTGTGTGTGTATGTGTCCGTTTCTTTTCGTGTCCAACTGAACGGTGTGCAAGTGAACGATGTGCAACTGAGCGGTGTGCAACTGAACGGTGTGCGAATAAACAGTGTCCAAAAGCACCGTGTCCAAATGAACAATGCGCAAGATATCATGTTCAAAAACATCGTGTGCAAATGTACCGTGTCCATTTGATCCATGTCCAACTGAGTGCCACTCAATCCCTAAGAGTTAACGGCAGCGATTCCATGTCCAGAGACCAAGGGCATGACACACCAATCACAAATTTTCGGCCAATTCCACATTGCGCATGTTTTGCATCATAAAATTGCATCTTTAAGTTACCAATCGGAGGCGCCGTGCACTATCTGGCGGGCAAACACGCGGTGGCACAGTAAAGACTCTTCTATTACGAGTGACGTATTTATTCCAAGAAAACATTCTCTACAAAATAAAAAGTAAAAATATTCGCTTCTTGATAAAAAATGAAGGAATTCATTCTATAAAAGTGAGAAGTAATTCCAATTCAAGTGACTCGGTTACCTTATACTTCGAGTGAGATTTTCACTCTAAAAAATTTCAAGATTAAGTTTAATTTAAATTTTAATTGTAACCGGCTCTAATAAACGTGAAGCGTCTTCGCCTTCGCCGAAAGTTACCGGCCGTCAACTTTTTGTAACCCGCCATCCGCTCCTGCACACGGCACAGACGGAGTCGACCGTCTCGGCCCCTGCCTACGTTCTTGGCCCGCTGGGTTCTCCATACCCTGTGACAGCGCGAAATACAGAATGAGATCAAGCGTCTTGGCCTCCGCCGAGGCATCTCGCATCGCTGACACTATCTTTCTATAGCAAGTTCCGTTGCAATGTTTTGCAATCGAAACTTACCTTGGCGCCTCACGACTCTCATGTACGAAACCGCTCCCGCGCCGGCGCACGCTCACGCATCGCTCACTCGCGCGAGAGCGTCGCCCCGCGAAATCTTGCGAAACTCCGCGCCCGTAACCGCACGTCGCGATTTCTCGCAATCCGCGATTTATCTTAATTTGCCACGAACGTCGTTTTGATAATTCGTGTTATATAGAAACGTCCGAAATGACCACGCGTAAATTTGACCACATTCGGAATGGCCACGGGAAATATTGCACGGAGTTTGATTTGCCCACGTTCGAAATGGCTACGTCCGAAATGGTCACGTTCGGAATGACCACGTTCGTAATGACCACGTTCAAAACAGCCATGTGTAAGGCTAACGCAACCGATCGTATCGAGCGCGAGACTAGATGGCGCGACGGCACCGATTGTGCAGACGCCGCAAAGGGAAGCGCCGGAAGAAAGAAAGTCAGTCTGTACTAGAAAGTGATTTAGCACGCACGCATGTAAACAGTCGGAAATAGAAGGTTAACTTGAGTTCTTGTTTATTAATATTCCACACACGTTCGAAACGGTCACGTTCGCAATGGTCACGTTTGGAACGGCCACGTTTGAAATAACAATGTATGTTTTACTTAAGCATGCACAGCGGTCATATTCTTTTGGCCACAAGCACATGCTCTGTCTAGCACAAGCCATGCAAAAAATACGCGCTAACCCATGTACATTGCAAACAATGTAAAGTTCACATGTGTTTGCAGATTTTTAGTACAATGTACATGGGATAACGACTTGGACGGGGTAGATGCGGAAGGGGGACCAAAGCCCCCCTTTGCACCCCCGTGTTTGTGTGTGTGCGTGCGTGCGTGCGCGCGCGCGAAGCATTTTTTGCACCACATGGGTTTGCGACTTTTTACGCAAAACAAGATACTCGTTAAAATAGTTTTATGTAAATACTCGATATTCACGCATTTCTTGCATGGCTTGTGCTAGACAGCATGCGATTGTGACCAAGAAGCATGAGGATATGACCGCTGCGCATGCTCAAATAATACATACGTGGCCATTTCGAACGTGACCGTTTCGAACGTGGCCGTTTTAAATGTGGCCATTGCAAACGTGGCCGTTTTGAACGTGGGCAAATCAAACTTCGTGCAATATATCCCGTGGCCATTTTGAACGGGAGTGGCTCACTTGGACACAGTGCAGATTGTTGCGCCTTGCGGTGCAACAAAGGATTTTTGCTGTACCTTGCGGTGCGACAAAAGATCTTTTGGGATTCGTTACTGCCCAAGGAGTAGGAACTCGCGGAAAGAGGCGGCTGTTGTTGGCAGGGTCCTCAAATCACTCACTCACTGATTCTAAGTTAATTTGATATAACAGATTTATTTCACTGTGGTTGTACATTGGTTGCAGTCGGCGAAGGTGCCGCGTCGTATTACACTTGATTAGATACGGCGCGTGACTCGGAGTTAACGCGTCGTATCTTTGCTCGCTTGAGATTTGCTTGCGACTAAGTCCCGAACTCGTTATTCACTCGTGCGGGCCGTACGTATCGGCTTGATTTCTAATCACTGATCCCGCTGGCCGCTGTTCGGCAGCAGCTTAAATAGTGTCGCGGATTTAATTATTAGTGGGGGCATCGGGCCCTCCGCATGACCATATATGGTCATTCCCGCGCGCATCCGGCGCGCGGGAAATATTTGCGAGCTTAGCAACAATTGCCAAAATGCAGGTGTGCATTTCCGGTGGCATGATTGTTGCTAAGCTGGCTTCGCTAATTCTTTAAGGTGGCTGGTGCGTTGCCCAGTGCGATGACCGGCCGGCAGCGCACGAGGCATATGTCACCTGACACCTTATGATAGCGAGCCTTCCTCGGCGAGCTAAATGATAATTTGAATACTTTATTTGTAATATAATTTTATTAATTGTGTTCCGCTCACAACAAGATGGACACGTTGCAAATGAACACAAACTAATGTACACGGTTTAAATGGACACAGTTTATTTGAACACAGGAATTTTGAACACCATAAAGTTGTACACAATACATTTTTATACCTTTCTGTTTAGGGCACCCCTATCGACGAGATGAGTGCGGGACAAAGCCAAAGGCCCCCCTTACACCTCCCCCCCCGTGTGTGTGTGTGTGTGCGTGTGCGTGTGCGTGCGTGCGTGCGTGTGTGCGTGCGTGCGTGCGTGCGCGCGCGTGTGTGTGTGTGTGTGTGTGTGTGTGGCCACGGTTACGGTGTAGAAATGTACGGTAAACAACTTTGCGGTGTACAACTTTACGGTGTAGAAATGTACTGTAAGGGGTGCCCGTTAAACCTATGGTTCGAAAGGCGAGGGCGAATGCCAAGGAAGAGGACGGAAGGAAGGGATTCGTTGGCCGATCTGCAATAATAAAACAAGCCTCGGTTTGAATCTCGTTTAATCACGTACGTCTTTTGTCTACATGTCTTTTGTCTACACGTCTTTTTCTCCTTCTTTTTCTTAAAACTCCCCACGTGGATATCCGACCCAAGAAAGGGTCATAGTACCATTTTTTAGCCGGATTAAAAACCCTAAACAAACACCTGGGGAGATATGGGTCAGTCTCTCTAGTGAATTTAAGAGATTGGTAATATTAATTTGGCTTTATCGTATATATATTTTTGTTCTTCAGGTATAATAAATCACGTTGGATAATACAGCGTGAATTCAAATTTATGAGGTTCCCTTGGGTTAGAGCTCGACTGATATAACAATAATTTAACGATGAAAATCAAATATTTACTTGTTGACTATCTGAAATGAAACCAATTATACTCTTAGCAATTTTGTAATTAATGTTAGATATTAGATAATTAATTGAAAAGGGTGCATGTAGACCCGCCTAAAAAAGAGAATTAACAAATCTTGATCTAATTAAATCCAAAGCCGTGCAGGACCAAAAAATATGGTTAAGATCCTGATTGGGGAAGCCACAATCACATTCAGGAGATTCCAGCAAGCCAATCTTATGTCGAAAGTTTTTAGTAAAAGTATAGTCTGTTATAACTCTATTTAGAACCATTAAATCTCTTCTTTTAAATTTACATTTTTTCTTCTTGAGAAAATAAACATTGATATCAGAAAAATAGTTCATAAAAATATTTCCCGTGTTTATATTAATTCTCGATAAAAATTTAATGTCAATTAAGGAATAATGAGATTTAAAAAAAATAAGCGACTGTTTATAATTAATTTTATACGAAAAAAGGACACGGAGACGAGAAGCCTCCTTCGCTGCTTCATCTGTCTTTTTGTTATCTAAAATTCCTTTGTGTGCCGGACACCAAGAAAATCTTATTTTTTTATTTAATTTCTCCGCTCTGAAGAGTTTGACCTTGATGTCCCTGATTAAATTGTGAGCGTCCCAGATGCGCACAGTAATAAACGGACACAGCAGGCTGAGTGAAACGGATACAATAACAAACGGACACAGACCAAACGGACACAGTAATAAACGGACACAGTAACAAACGGACACAGTAACAAACGGACACAGTGCGAAACGGACACAGTAACAAACGGACACAGTAACAAACGGACACAGTGCGAAACGGACACAGTAACAAACGGACACAGACCAAATGCGCACAGAGCGAAACGGACACAGTGCGAAACGGACACAGACCAAATGCGCACACTGCACATGCGCACGGACCAAATGCAATCCATGTACATTGCAAGCAGAGTAAAGTCCACATAGGTTAGCGACTTGGACGAGGTGGGTGCAAGAGGGGGAGGGGCGAAGGCCCCCCATGCACTCCCCCGTGTGTGTGTGTGTGTGTGCGTGCAAAGCATTCACTGCATCACATGGGTTTGCGACTTTCCGTGTGTGCATTTGGTGCGCATGTGCAGTGTGCGCATTTGGTTTGTGTCCGTTTATTACTGTGTCCGTTTGTTACTGTGTCCGTTTGTTACTATGTCCGTTTGTTACTGTGTCCGTTTATTACTGTGTCCGTTTGTTACTGTGTCCGTTTGTTACTGTGTCCGTTTATTACTGTGTCCGTTTGGTCTGTGTCCGTTTGTTACTGTGTCCGTTTGTTACTGTGTCCGTTTATTACTGTGCGCATCTGGGACTCACTCGTGGTTTTAACCGGATAGAGCCAGGTAAAACGAAAGTAAGCGTCTACGACTAATAAAATATATTTGAAGTTTCGGACTGAATAATGGGACCATAATGATCGATGTGGATAGTATGAAAAGGATTTGGAGGTGTATCCGTAATTTGAAGCTTCGCGAGTATTCTGCGAAGAATTGAATAAAAGGCACGTTAAACAATTCTCTATATATTTCTGAACTGTTTTACGAAGAGAAGGAAACCAGTAGTTTGACAAAATGCCTTGAATTGTTTTGTCCACAGTGTGACATATTGTCATGGTAAAAACGGATGATGTTTGGTATCATGGATTCAGGGACTACAAAAAAAGATTTATCCATGTACTTCCTGAAAACTAAACCATTAATGAGCTAATACTTATCGCAGTCCTGAGACTGAAGTTTTTTGGCGATTTCTTTGATGTTGCAATTGTCTAAATTGAAGTTCTTCCTCAAGGGAAAGAGAGTCAACATATACTATGTTACGACAGAGCGCGTCGACGTGTACCATGCGACGACCTTCGTGATGAATCATTTTGAAATAATAATTTTGTAACCTGAGCACCCACCTTGCAATGCGAGGGTTAAGGTGAGCCTTATCAGAAGCAAAGACTAGTGCATGTCAATCAGTTGGTGAAATCTAACCCATAGACATAAATTCATGGAATTTTTCAATAGATTTGATTACCGCCAGCATTTCCAGCTCAAAGCTGTGATACTTGGATTCAGTCTTGTCGGTTGCTTGACTGAAATATGAGATGGGGGCCCACTTCCCTTCTTGCTTTTGAAGCAATATCCCAGCGATAGCTACCGCGCTTGCATCTGTGGGCAATTCTGTGGGTAATCGCGGATCGAATAATTTTAAAACCGGGTAAGAAATAAGATATTCTTTCAATGAATTGAAAGCTTTAAAGCATTCATCGTCGAAAAGGAAACTGGAGCTTTTACGTAAAAGATTCTGTAATGGAGAGGCTATTTGTGCATAATTATTAACGAACTTACGGAAATAGTTAGTAAGATCCAGGAATCTTTGCAATTTTAATTTTTGCAGTTGAGGAAAATTTTGTACGGCTTCTATGTGACGAGGACTGAGCGTAATGCCATTTGGGGTAATGACATAACCTAAGTATTCTACTAATTTTTTTTTAATTTACATTTTGGAAAATTTAAATATAACCCATAACTTCTTAATAAAATGAATACTTTTTTAATTATTTATAAATTTTCCTGAACCGATAAGGTTGGGATAAAAATATCGTCTAGATAAATAATGATTTGGCCTCTTTGATTAAAGGACGGAAAATGTCTAAGAGGCGTTTTTGAAATTGATCCGGAGCTTCACTAAAACCAAAAGAAAGTTTTAAATATTCGTACTGGCCATCTGGTGTGGCAAAAGCAAAAAATTTTGTAAGATCTGGATGCACCTGGAGTTGGTGGAATCATTCTTTAAATTTAGAAGGGTAAAAACAGTTTTATTTCTTAATCTCGATAGACAATCCTTGATGCGAGGAAAGAGATATTTCTGTCTAACCACTTTATTGTTTAGTGGTCTCAGATCGATGCACAGGCGTAGCGATCCGTTCTTTTTCCTTACTGGGATGACGCGAAAACAATACGGGGAGCTACTTTCTTTAATGATCTGCCTATCCAAGAGATCCTCGATCATTTTTTGGATTTGCAGTCGTTCCGATCACGCAAACCGCCTGGGGGCGAACGCGTAAACAGATTTGTCTTTAAGAAACTTAACTGAATAGTTATCGTTAATTAGAGGGATCTCGGTGTCTTCGACTTCTTTTATGACTGTAAGTAATTCATTTTTAACTGATTCATCGAAATCGATGGAGATATCTTTTAAAGAAAATTTATTCACCTCAGCTACCTCCGCGGAAGCGATTTCTGAGAATAACTGTAGCTTATCATTAGCGGCCTTCATTGAGGAATTGAGAATAATTGTTGTTACCTTATGTTTTTGAATAAAATCCACGCCAATTATTAAATCTGTTGAAATTGGTTGATTTGAAAGAACGTGTAATTGAATTGAAGCCGAAAACTTTGGAAGAGCCTCTAATTTTACAGATAATTGAATAACATTTATTATTTTAATAGGAGAACCGTTAATCGCTTTAAAAGACGTGGTTGGTAAAACCTTAGGTTGACTTTTCGAAAAAACTTTATTATACATTGAAAAATTTATGAAAGAAACTGGGCTTCCAGTATCTAAAAGAGCGGAGAGGTAACACTGAACATTGTGTTAAATTCTGTTACCTTAATTATTGTACTAGCGACTATAATTTCTTTGTTATGGCTATGAAGACTAGAACCAGGAGACCGAACTAAGCCTGATTTCGCCTCCAAAAGTGAGGCGAAAATCTGTTAGAAATGTAGTACCAAATAGTGGCACTGGCGACAATGATTTACCGGAAACAATATGGAGTATAACGACAAGCATTTGACAATAAATGCAAATTTATAATAAAAATCTTGGCAATTTTACATTTAAAGTATTTATCTCAGTTCTCTTATACCAAACATACAACTGCGTACAACCTAGCACCACTAGCACAGCTGACTACGATAAACTTAGACTAGACAATTATATCTAGAGTTGGATATAATATATATATTCCAGTGTATCAGCATCGTCAGCGCCATCATTTGGTACTACATTTCTGACAGATTTTCGCCTCACTCAAAACCACAGAGATCGGTCTCCTGGTTCTAGTCTTTATAGTTATGGCGTTCTACCAACGCAACGCTGCTAGACAACGGAGAGTCCGCTTCGTCAGGAGCGGAAGATTCCGTCACAGCTGACACTAGAGTGGTAATAATCGACTGCTTCAATGGTTGTTCTTTCTTCTAAAGTTTCGAGCATTCATCTCTGGTGTGGCCGGGACTGTCCCGATTGCGCACATAAGCGATTGGACACAGTAGTATTTCCCGATTGGACACAGTCGCGATTGGACACGGACTCGATTGGACACAGACCCGATTGGACATGGACTCGATTGGATACAGACCCGATTGGACACGAATCCGATTGGACAAGGACCCGATTGCACACGGACCCAATTGCGCACGGACCCGTTTGCACACAGACCCGATTGCACACTAACCCGATTGCACACGACCCGTTTGTACACGGACCCGATTGCACACCGACCCGATTGCACAAAACCCGTTTGCACACGGACCCGATTGCGCACCGACTCGTTTGCACACGGACCCGATTGCGCACGACCTGTTTGCACACCGACTCGATTAGACACAGACTCGATTGAACACAGACCCGATTGGACACAGACTTGATTAGACACAGTCTCGATTGCACACCGTCTCGATCGGACACAGTCCCTATTGGACACGGACTCGATTGAACACAAACCCGATTGGACACGGACCCGATTGCACACCGACCCGATTGCATACAACCCGTTTGCACACGGACCCGATTGCACACGGACCCGATTGCACACGGACCCGATTGCACACGATACGATTCCGCATTGCAGATAGTACATGGGTTAACGACTTGGACGGGGTAAGTGCGGGAGGGAGGCGAAGCCCTTGCAGCCCTCCGTGTGTGTGTGTGTGTGCACAAAGCATTTTTTGCTTCACATGGGTTTGCGATTATAAAATATGTATAAGAAAGAAAAATATTATAATAAATATTTTGTACGTATTTTTATGTCTGAGTTTGCTAAGTATAAAAAAAATTATGATAAATATTTATGAAAATATTAAAAATAAATATTTATGCTATTATAATCCAAAAATATAAATAATATTTCGAGTTTATACAGGGTGTCCCAACGCATGTGGACCACCACTCGTAAAAAGGTAGAAGGGATTGAGATGAACATACAGGTTCAATATTTTCTTGGGTTAGGTTTACAAATAATCGAGATATCAATTTTTTTAATTGTGCGAATGAGAGCGCGCCGCGGCGCGCCGTAGGAAGAGCCGAGCCGCTCGAGCCGTAGCGCGGCCCACTGTGTGAAGCATTGGCTGCCGGCGGCGGGGAGAAGGAGGAGAAGCGGCGCCGCTGCCTGTGCTTCGCCGCCCTCACGTCCCGCAGCACCGCGTCTAGACTCGCATCAATGGCCGCTCTCGCCTCCCACCGCACCGCGCCTAGACTCGTGTCGTTACGCACATTCGCAATTACTTGACAAAATTATTTAGCAAAGATAGGGACAAATTAAAACCGTAATAAACTTCTGTGATTGAGAAAGTCGAAAGAGAGAAAGCGATGGAAACTTATGGAATCTTAAAATAATCTAATTTCTATCGTAATTGTGAATATAGTAAATTAATGATAGTTTTCGGTACATTGACGATATATTCTTTTTTTTTTCCTAAATATCTTATTTACAGTATCATACAACTCGAATTTTGTTTCTTATCGAATTGTATCGTACTGTTAAATCCTTGATAAAAACATTGATAAAAATTTGTAAATTTATTCGTCAAATCATTATCGTAAATTCACGATTGATTCTCAAATTAATAGTTTTTTTTTCGTCTATTATAATATTTGCTACATCGAATTCTCTCATCGTTATATTTTTTCTTTTACACGATATATTCATTAATATTTCTTCATATTTAATCAAAATGATGCAAAAATGGATCGAACTTTCCCAACAGGAAATGCTAGAACGATAGAAAATATCATTTCTTTAAATTTGTTCTTTTTGATTTAGAGAAGCGATGAATTATGAAATAGAAATCAATTAGATAAGTGAGCAACAGTGATTGGTGTACACGAAATAGGATAGCACATTTTCTTAAAAAAAAAAACGGAATTTATTCAAAACACTCCGATACACGAGCTCGACAGCTCGAGAACCGACATAAACAGCAATACGACAACGTTCTTCTCTGTAGCAACCAGCTGACTCGCGCGGCCGGGCGACGCGTGCAGTACGCGTGCAACAATAGATTAGGGGCGATGCGTCTTCTACGATAATTATGCTTAGAGATTAACGTTCAACATCACGTATTGTCAATACAACTCTAAGTTTTCTTTCATGACGAAGAAAACTTAGAGTTTCTGCTATCTTTAATTGCATTATTAATTACGATAGATTTTCAGTGATTTATTTAAAATAGCAACACGAAAATCTAATTGATTTTTATTTTATAATCCATCTCTAAATCAAAAGGAACAAATTTAAAGAAATGATATTATTTTCTATCGTTCTCGCATTTTCTGTTAGAAAAGTTTGTTCCATTGTTGCATCATTTTGATTAAATATGAAGAAATATTTATGAATATATCGTGTAAGAGAAAAAAGATAACGATGAGAGAACTCGATGTAGTAAATATTATAATAGACGAAAAAAAAAACTATCAATTTGAGAATCAATCGTGAATTTACGATAATGATTTGACGAATAAATTTACAAATTTTTATCAATGTTTTTATCAAGGATTTAACAGTACGATACAATTCGATAAGAAACAAAATTCGAGTTGTATGATACTGTAAATAAGATATTTAGGAAAAAAAAAGAATATATCGTCAATGTACCGAAAACTATCATTAATTTACTATATTCACAATTACGATAGAAATTAGATTATTTTAAGATTCGATAAGCTTCCATCGCTTTCTCTCTTTCGACTTTCTCAATCACAGAAGTTTATTACGGTTTTAATTTGTCCCTATCTTTGCTAAATAATTTTGTCAAGTAATTGCGAATGTGCGTAACGACGCGAGTCTAGGCGCGGTGCGGTGGGAGGCGAGAGCGGCCATTGATGCAAGTCTAGACGCGGTGCTGCGGGACGTGAGGGCGGCGAAGCACAGGCAGCGGCGCCGCTTCTCCTCCTTCTCCCCGCCGCCGGCAGCCAATGCTTCACACAGTGGGCCGCGCTACGGCTCGAGCGGCTCGGCTCTTCCTACGGCGCGCCGCGGCGCGCTCTCATTCGCACAATTAAAAAAATTGATATCTCGATTATTTGTAAACCTAACCCAAGAAAATATTAGACCTGTATGTTTATCTCGATCCCTTCTACCTTTTCACGAGTGGTGGTCCACATGCGTTGGGACACCCTGTATACCATAAATATTTTTTAGTACATTTTAAAAATATATTTTATGTATTGTTAATAATAATTTTTGTTATTTTTAAATAATTTATGAAAAACGATTATATAAGTTTAAAAAAATGTTTTTTAAAAATAAATTTGTAAAATATTTATAAAACTTTTCTGTGCTATCTAAATTGTTTTTGCATTATTCTATGGTGCGGAATCATATCGTGTGCAATCGGATCAGTGCGCAATCGAGTCGGTGTGCAAACGGGTCCGTGTGCAATTGGGTCCGTGTGCAAACGGGTCGTGTGCCATTGGGTCGGTGAGCAATCGGGTCCGTGTGCAATCGGATCCGTGTCCAATCGGGTCCGTATCCAATCGGGTCTGTGTCCAATCGAGTCCGTGTTTGATCGGGATGGTGTGCAATCGAGAATGTGTCCAATCGAGTCTGTGTCCAATTGGGTCCGTGTGCAAACGGGTCGTGTGCAATCGGGTCGGTGCGCAATCGGGTCGGTGCGCAATCGGGTCGGTGCGCAATCGGGTCGGTGCGCAATCGGGTCCCTGTGCAAACGGGTCGGTGCGCAATCGGGTCGGTGCGCAATCGGGTCCGTGCGCAATCGGGTCAGTGTGCAATCGGGTCTGTGTCCAATCGGGAAGTACTACTGTGTCCAATCGTTTATGTGCGCATTTGGGCCTCACTCGGTGTGGCCTTTGTTCCGACAGTAGACACAGAAAATGTCATTTGAGGTCTTCAGGTAAAGGTCCTTTTTCGGGGAGACTTCGTTTTCTTGTCCAGGCCTCTCGAACTTTGGTTTAAAAACCGGTGATTTTCTTAAAGTAAAACTGCATGTCGTGATTGTGTGGTGCATCCTCTCTAAGAAAATGTCAATTGAATTTGTTTTTATTAAAGCCGCAGAGCTTTTAATAGCAAGATTAAAGATGCCGTCTATTAGGCAATGGATGATATTGTCGTCCGGAAGTTTCAGACATTGCAACATGGCGATTTTTTCCATGGCGTAATCTTGGAAACTTTCCTTTGTGTAGAGCCATCTTTGCTCGTCCACTTTCTTCATAACATCTGTAAAGATAAATCTTCACTTGTAGCGGCGAACGTCTTAAAACCGGGTCAAGAATCATTAATAGAACTCGGCCTGAGGCCGTACCATCCTGGCTCCTTTAATTAAGGGGCTACATACACCCAGAGACAAAAAATAGGCCTTTTTCTCGATTTTTTTTTTTTTCGAAACGTAATGTATGTAATTAATTCTAGTTTTCTTTATTTTAAAATATATTCTTAGAACATGTTTCAGAATAAATTTGAACTGAAAATATTTAAAAATGGTGGAGATATTGTCCTCATCGCAAGACCTTGTTGAAAAAAGGTGCTCCGCGGTGCCAACTGCAGCTCGTATAGGACTTATCTGAAACAGACCAGCCTAGAATTTTCTCAAACTGAATGATATTATCTAGTCTTTATCGTGGCCGATATTTAAAACATTGATTTTTGGCAAAATGGCGGCCGTTTAAAGAAAAAAAGCGATTTTTTTAGAATAAAAATTGGTCGTTTTTTTAATTAAAAAAAGGTAAGGGCTCTTTAAAAAAACCGCCACGATAAAGACTGCTTTTCTTTGTCTAGATTAAGCCCTCCAAATTTCAAGTAAATCGGTCCAGCCATTTCCGAGATATTTTTGGCACGCGTTTTGAAAACATGGTTTCGAGAAAAACGCGTTTAAAGTTTGACATTCGGTTAAAACGTAGATAAAATTTTTTTTTTTCAAACTTACATAGAGTCATCCACTCCAGGGCCATATAGTGAACCCTCCCCAGATGTAGCGGCATCAAAAGCTTCGATCCTAGCTTACCGGTGTAATATTCTTGCGTCTTTCGTCGCTTGCTGTGCTCGAAGCTCGGCAAAGCAGATCCGGCGGTCGTCCTCAAAGGCCGCGTATTGATGGGCATACGATCCCGTAGGAATGTCTATTGCGTGCATTAGTGTCAGTAATGCCGATGTACCTTCATTAAAGATACATGCGGCAATATACGTCGATAATTCCACAATTATAGCGCCGCTATTTAAATTTTTCGGTGCGATTCTCCAAATAATGTTGTTAAAGCTCTCATTATTATTTTGAGTAAAGCCACCGAGACAGCGCTCCAACAAAGTGTCCTTACTCAAGTCGTCGTAAATTGGTCGAATCGCTTTCAATACATCGTGAGATAATGACATATAATCGTGCTTGTAGATGTCGAGAGTACCGTCGGCTTTTGCTCGCTGCCACTTACACCATGAGTCCGAGCCTTTTGGACAATTTTCATGGTTTGGTTTTTCATCTGTAGAGCTGTAATGGTAGAACGTTGCCCAGATTACCGTCTTCATTTTGTCCTTTGAATCGCAGTTCCTTCGAATGGCTAGACCATAATAAATGCTAAGCTTATCGATCATTTTTCCAGTCAATTTGTTTCGACCTCCGAGACCCTTATTTTTATTTTTTAATGCTCGGAGTCGACTGCCCATACGCTTCTGAACGTGTCCTATACACTCTTTTTTATTAATATTTATCGAGTTACCGTATGAGGCCGCATTGACAATAGCCGAGTAAGTTTTGGAGTCACCGTCTCCAATGTAATTGATATACTTAACTGCGAAACGTTCCACAAATCTTCGAAAAATTTCTACCATTGAATCAACCTCCATTTTTCCGGCTGATCCTTCATGATTTGATAAGCACTCTTCTGCATGTTGTTCTTTCCATTCCTCATATTCAGCGGTATTTTGATGTTTACTCCAGTATTCGCACTGTTTACAATAACTCGATTTTACAATAAAATCCAGAACTTTTCCAGTACAATATCCAATAATAGAAGAAACACCATACAATGAAGTGAAACCGCGTTTTTTCCACGTGCCGTCTCCGGAAACTGTAAATTTGGAAGTATTTTCACAATTTTTTTCTACACATATTTCTTTTATTTCTTCTTTCACGGCTTTTCTTAGAAAAAAATCGCAAACAGATGAAGCGGCCTTGTGTATATTTTGGATGATTAGATCGTACGTACTTTGAGCGACGGGAGGCGGCAAATCCATTAGCCCACAAAATTTTCTTGCTCCATTTAGACCAACACTCAATAAACGCATAGCCAATATGAATCGTCTATTAATTTCATATGCTGCCCCAATAAACGGACATGATGGGATTGAAATTGGATTGCAAGATGGGCATACAATCATAATTCTAAAACCAAGTCCTCGAGTGCTTTCTGCTTTAAACTCTACATTAGAGTCACATACTTTGCACTTCACATGCTCAGAAATTGCTGAGAACACAGTGATAAAATTTAAAATGCAATATTGGATGCTTCGTTCTTCAGGAACATATACCTCGTCCGCTGTTTTTAATTTTCTCGACGAGGCGCTGATGCTTGCTGTTTCTTTTTCCGCTTCGTATTTATTGAGAGGACGCGATCTCTTCCTTTTCAAATATTTTCTTAAACCGCCTAACCGAGCCTCTCTAGAACCCTTTTTCTTCTGCATATTTTTATCACAAAATTATTTTCTGTGACAATTTTCTTACGTATCGCCGCGCTAACCAAATTGAAACGAACACTTGGACTAACGGATAGCTACTGATAAAAGAACTGCATAATGCAACCTTATCCAAACCGACCTTTATATAAAATTACAAAATACTTCCGAGAAGAGATCGATATAGATCAGAAAACAAGCTATCTGCTGCGAAAGATTAGAGCGCGCCTGTCGCGCTCCAGCGTCGTCGAACGCGCTTGGACCTTTCTCGCTATATCTCCGACAATTTTCAAGGAATCACTTTGAAACTTGCACGAGATATTCTCAAGACCTTATACTTTACGAATATGCAAAAAACGAAAAATGCATTTTTAGCCCCTTAATTTACTAGTAGCAGCCGACAGCATCACAGCCGGGGGCAGTGATGCTGTCGGCTTTGTGAACTCTGGCTATGCTTTCAATCTTTTCTATCCACAGATCTATGTTTTCTTGCTCGGTACCCGCAAATTGGGGAATTCGGGTCTCCAGAAATTTTGCTGCGTTGATGGATTTTGTGGAGAAATTCTCGGATGTTTGATATTGTGAAAGAACTGTTAAGATCCTCTCTGTCGGTGGACGAAACATTAGCGTCAACAAAATTTCCATTACTTGAAAGAAGATTAGAGGTACTCGTCAATCTCAGTATATGGTTGAACATTTTCTGCTGCTGGGTCGCTTGTTCCTGTTGGAATTTCAGCTGTTAAGAGACTAACTGACAGAGTTTGGATATGTCAGAATCAGTATTTTCTTTTTCTCCTGGATTTGATTTTTGAACCGTTGAACCATCATGATGTGAAAACGGCTGAGAAGCGCCCGGCTTCTGCGGATTAGCCGTCTTTTCTGACGTTCCTTGCCGAATATTATTGTGCGCTGGGTTTCCCTTTTCGTGTGCTTGAAATAACAAATCTACACATGCAGCATATTCTTCAGGCGAGGTAGAAAAACCAAATTTGGAAAGCTCATCTTAAAGCTTGCGCATAGTGTACACTTCAAATAACTCGCGCGAAGTTATTTGGACAGCGTCGTAGCACACGCAGGTTACGCGTAGCGCGATGTAGAAAGTTCGGGAACGAAAATGCGGCGCGCGCAAAAATGGCGGACCAAACTGTCGGTAATCCCGCGGCACTGTGTAAATGCAACGATGCACTGATTGTTCAAAACGAAAAACGAATGTCGCTTTGGTAGAACACATTTCATGTGCAAATGATCGGTGCGCATCTTTCCATGTGCAAATGATCGGTGCGCATTTCTTGGTGTGCAAATGAGTGGTGGGCAAGTAAACGATGTGAATGGTGCGCAAGTGAGCGGTATGCAAATGAATGGTGTGCAACTTTTACGTGTCCAAATGAACAGTGGGCATTTTTTTGTGTGCAAATATCCGGTGGTCAAATTTTACGTGTGCATTTAACTGGTGTGCATTTTTAATAAAATTTCTTTTATGTTCAAATGCACAGTGTCCAAATGCGTTTAAACCGTGCGCAAGGTATTGTGTCCAAAAGCACCGTGTCCATTTGAACCGTGTCCAAGTGAGTGCCACCCCATTTACAGTAGATTATTTTGTGTCTATTTGCAACGGGTCCATTTGCACTGTGTCCAATTGTACAGTGTCCAAATGAAGGCCACTCTTCCGAACGTGGCCATTTCAAACGTGGCCGTTTCGAACGTGGCTTTTTCAAACGTGGCTATTTCGAACATGGCCGTTTCGAATGTGGGCAAATTGAACCACGTGCAATATTTTCCGTGGCTTTTTCAAACGTGGCTATTTCGAACATGGCCGTTTCGAACGTAAGCATTACAAACGTGGTCATTTCGAACGTGGCAATTTTGAACGTGACCGTTTTGAATGTGGGCAAATCGAACTTCGTGCAATATTTCTCGTGGTCGTTCCGAACGTGGGCAAATTATATCCACTCGTGTTATATTATAACCTTTTTTTTTGTTTTTACGAGATGGGAATACATTTACGCATAGCCTCGCCGCCGATGACTCACGGGCGAGGGTTATGTGGGACTCACGGGTTTGTGAACGGGAGGCTAGTCCTTCCCGCTCACGTGCAATACCCGTACTACCCACTAAATCCACCTCGGATGGCCTTGTCTGCGTTATGTGGAGGGCCCCCCGAGAATTGCTATCCAGCATAACTGCCGGGATAACTCGCCATTGGGCGACGCGCCTTGCTCTGGGGAGGCGGGACGGGTGTCTCCCGATATAGGGGTGCCCCACCTCCCCGGTCGATCCTTTGGCTGGGACCAATCCGGCCTTTGGTCGGGGGCGGGGGAGGGACAAGTCGCTGCTCATTTCCCCCGCCATTACCATTACTCCCCCCCTCTCTCCGCAACGTACGGTTTGAGGAGAAACGGGGGGCCGGTGTTGACTCGGCCCCCCGTGATTTCACACTCGTCGAGGGGCAGGAACGCCCGGGGCTACCCCGCCCCCCCCAACGGCCTGCGCTGTTAGCAGGGGGGAGCTTGGCCCCCCTCCAGCGGGCTGATATTTATGAGACCCGGAGGGAGGGTCGCTTTATGCGTGCGACCCTGATTGTCCCTTCGGGCCCGCCTTACCGCTCATTCCTTCGAGCCACCCGGGCGCGTCCTCGACGCGCCCCCTCCCATTTGGGGGGCGTCCCCGTCTTCCCCCCGCCACCCGCCGGCGGCCCAGACGAGGCCGCGGCGGTGGCCGGGAGGGGTTATATTATAACCTAACCTAACCTAACCCTCTTGAACCCTCAAGAATTTTTCTGTATGGTCCTTATTATAACCAGATTATAATTGCTGTACGAATCCCCGGCCATTGTAAATATCTTCGGTAACCCGTAGCATCTCGGTAAATTGCCGTTGGTACAGTTCAAGAATTTATATGTGTGGTCATCGATGATGCCATTTTTTTCCATGATTTGATAAGGTTGTGGGCTTTAGTATTGATATTGTTGATCGGATCTTTTTTCAACTGTTTATATGTATCATGGTCATTAAGTATCTCAACCATTTGGCTTTTGTAGTAATTTGTGTCCATAATAACTGTAACGTGTCTTTTATCAGCTTTAGTAATGAAAACATCGTCGTTCTGTTTAAAAAATTTTTTGCATTTATTAAATTGTTTAAGAATAAATTTGTCCAAATAGTTGAGATGTGTGCTGGTGTATAAAAATCTGTTAAGAGAATTGACCATGAGTAATAAAACAGACAACACGAAAACGATCGTTTTACCGTATGTAAAACATGTAAGTGATGAGATGAGAGGTATATTGAGCAAGTTCCTGGATGTACGATACACGATTCCTAAAAAATTAGATAGAATAATAAAAAGAGGTAAAAACAAAATCGACGATATGAACTCTACGAAAATCGTGTATAAAATCAACTGTAATAAGTGCGATTCTGCATACATTGGCCAGACCAAACGGCACTTAAAAACTAGAATTAAAGAACACCAACATAATATAAAAAGCTCGTCTACGCACCATACCGTGGTCACGGATCATAGATTATCCTTACACCACGACTTTGATTGGTCGAAACCTGAAATTTTACATCGAGAGAAACTTAAAAGAAAAAGAAAGATCGCCGAAATGTTTTATATAAAAAAGTTTAATAATAGCATTAATTTACAAAAAGACACGGAGTATCTCAATCCGTTATATAACAGAATTATAAGTGTTGTATAGCTACCTATGACTAATCATTTTTGAACGAACTCACAGCATGTTTTTAAATCTGACTAACATCTTTCGGTGATCTCTTCATTCCACAAACAAAAGTTGTGCCGTACAAATGTGCTTTCCAACACGTTTCTTGCTATATTCAACGGTTTTGTGCGAATCAAAATGTAGATAATTTTATTGTCAATAACTTAAAATATTTAAGGTATTTATAATCTGACTCTCTTTTATTAGTGGATTTATTGTTCCGAAACGTACTTATAGTTGTTTTTTCATTTTTAACGTATAGATACGCTTGATAAGGGCCAGAAATTGTCTGGCGCCTTTCTCTAAATTAAATTAATAAAGAATATTTGCCAGATTTGTCATTTTAAGTATTTTTTATCACTATTCTTCAAACACTGGCACGTGAACAAATTACTATTGGAGTTTAAATTATATTGTAAAGTTAGCTGGCATATCCCAGTAACATTCTTATTAACGTGTATCATAATATATATATACGTCTTATTAACGTAATCTTCTTACAACCTTACTACAATGTTCGGTGTTGTGAGGAATATAATGATTTATTGAAACTCGCTCTAATCCGATCAAAAATTTTTCGTAATTATACAATGTAAAGTATTAGAAGATCAAGAGCGATTCCCGTTGCCATCCTTCCGGATTAACTGCCTATGCAAGTTCTTTGACTCAATTAAAAATGCGAGCTACTAAGTTTGGAGGGAATTTTAGAAAAACGGAACGAAGACAACAGATGCTATTATTCCTTTGTCACAAACAAGGGGCTGGCACAGAAGTAGTTCTCGAGTCTACGTAACGACGCGTGGCGCTGGCGACATTTGTACCGGTTGATATATATAGGCCCGTATTCAGAACGCTGTATTATAAAAAACAGATTTTTCTATTGGATAACAACGCGCTAACATTTTTGTTAGCGCGTTCTGAATATAAACAATAGACTGGATTCTGGTATACACTGCCAGGTATTGAAAATCCATCTTTTACGTAATATATAATACTATAGATTTTCAATACTGATAAAATACAGTGAATTTTAGAACGCAGCCTAGATATCATCTTTATATAATGTATATAATATAAAGGAAATAGACCAGATAGAGAACATAACATGTAATTTTTTGCTAAAATTATATAAGATAGGATAAAATAAAAGATAGGATAGAACTTTGTGTAAATATAAAAAGAAGTGCACATGTTGTAAATAATATTCTTCTTTATTTAACTTTCAGAAAATTTTGCATTTTTTTAAATTTGTTGATTTATTTTCTTTTTTTCATTGTTTATTTTATTTGCATACTGTCGTATGCATACTGTCGCATAGTTATGTAAAATTCAATTATTTGTGCTAGTATTTGGTCATTATAATTTTGACACGGAATTGACAAAGTAGGTGTATAAATATCTTCAGTTATTTGTTCAAAAACATTAGGGCGATGGCAATGTTTTATAAATAAATTTTCACGGTTCCAAAAAATCTCTAATATATAGATACAGAAAAAAAATATAAAAAATACTTATATATAAAATATCCCAAACATGCGTGTCTAAAAGAGGTTTTTAAAATATCTTTCTGATGTTTTTTAAACACGCGTGCTGTCTCGGATAGTACAAATAAAAGACTAAAAATATTATAATTAGCGGGAGCCGTAGTTTTCCCAGGAGCGTAACTTATCGGGAGGCGGATCCCACTTTGTCTCGCGGAGAAGAGGGGAAGGATATTTTCCCCTTTTTTTCTTAGGGGCCCTTCCGTTTAAAATTCTCTCTCTCTCTGTTTTTCTTCCTATTTTTCTAAGGTTAATGCAAAAAAAGGACGGGAGGGGTGTAGATTTTATTAACAGTCCTTATTTGTTCCCGAAACTGCAATATCTTCAACAAACTAAATCAAACAAAGAACCGAGCGGATCCATGCAAGAATTTGTTGAAGGAGTCCGCGGGAGTAAGCGCCCTAGCAGGCGAGCCCATTGCCTATGGGGGTGACGGAGTTTCTGTGGGGTGAAGCGCCCTAATAGACAGCCCGCACGGGATGAGAAGGGATGGTGTGGGGAATAAGCGTCCACTAGGCAGCCCGGTTCCATTCCACGGGTTGAGTATGAGATTGACTTGGCTCCTCCCCTTCCTCAATTCGTTCGTGGGAACAAGCAAATGACTGGCCGTATTCGACTAATCACATTTATACGTTAATGTTTATATAAGCGCGGACGGGTTATCGCTCGCAGATCGGAGAGAGAGAGATTGAAGAGAAGATATTTAGCTACAATCATTATTTATATGGTTGCTGCCTGTCATGCGAATTTGAATCGACGCGGTTGTCAATGGTGCTTTAGGAGAGTGAGACAACAAAGGTGGGAGAGGCGTCCCTTTTCTTTTGTCGGGAGCGTCTTGGGTACGCAAATGAGTGCGAGTGAGAGGAAGAGCGTACTATTTGCGACAGGGTGTAGAGAGCGTGAAAGGGAGCGCCCAGGGAAAGCGCAACATATCCCACGCGGAGGAAAGACGGGTGTATGTGACTGAGAGCGCCCTGGTAGGCTGCCCTATGGTACACTGTTTGGTGGAGAAACGACGTAGGGGGTGAAAAGCGCCTTAATAGGCGCCCGTTGCCACTTGGAAACGTCCTGACTCAAGCGCCCCGGTAGGCGCCCATGGCCCAAAGTTCATGGAAGAAGCAGGCGCCTGAGTCGTAGCGCTCAGCCTTCAGGATGAGGATTCAGGGAAGTCGCGTTCTAGCTCTGGAAACTAGTAGCACCAGGGAGAATTAACCCCTTTTTCACTCATTATAATTATCTTAAAGTTAGCACTCGCGTACTGAAAAGGTGGAGCGAGGAACAACACACACAAAAAAAACCCAAAATTTGTTCATATGCGCGTGTTTTTATTATAAAATTGACTATATTGAAAGGAGAATTAAATTGACTTAATAATGAATTATATGTATGAATGGAGCAGTATAAATGACCGAAAAAGACAATTAAGTTTGACCGTATTGAATTTATATTGACTGATTGCGAGTGGTTAAAGATGTATACAAAATATTGCTTACAGTGAGTTTGGTAAATCCGTGAAAATGTAACGTGCACGCAAGGGTGCGATGTTGAATTATTATTCACGACGTAGATCGCAAGAGATACAGTGACTATGCTTTTGAGCAGCGTTTACTAGAGCAATAATGCTACGGACAGCACGACGAACTGTAAGAGCGAAAATGCTGCTTTTCTTGGCTCTCGCGGCTCCTTATATATCCCAAAACTAGGGGGTTCTGAGGGTACGCGGGCGTGGGAAAGCTCAAATTCTCGGAATTTTCCGCGACAAATAAATATTATTTCAAAAATTCTACAATTTCTAATTTTTACTATGATTGCTGTTATTTTCGGTCAAGAGGTAGCCAGAAGGGTCAGCGTCCGAGTGCTTCTTTCGCCTCCCTCCTATCACCTCTGTGAGCGGAGTAATTAATTCGCATACCATCGTAATTGCTCTGACTATTGCTGTTACTCTCGCACCTCTCGGTCGGAGCAATCCTTAGGCTGTCGCTATCTCTCTTTAGGTAGCACGCGCATCGCGGCTGAAGCAATGCTCCAGCGTCGCGAAGGTCACGCGCGAACCGCGTGGTCGAAAAATATTCACATTATTCCAAGTTGTTAATAATAGTGAGAGAGCGAGAGCGTGATTGCGATGGATCACAATTCATAATAATGAGGGAGCATGAAGGGTGGCGATTGCACCCTGACGTCATTAATGGCAAAAAAAGTGATGAAAGAATATCATTCTTTTAACAAAATTGTTAACTGAACACGGCATGATCCGATGAATTTGACAAAAGGTAATAATTACATACGCAATAATATAAAATTAATAAGGATCGTGCGTGTGAGTTCCATGGGGAAAGGAGCGCTCGGCAAGACGGGCGCTGCGATGGAGCGCGCGAGAGCACGACGCAAAAGAGTGAGATGGGAAAAATGTTCGTCGAACGTAACAATAAGATTACATTTTTAGTACACAGAAAATATACCAAAAGATTTCATATATTACATCTTACATCACTGATTCCCAACCGGTGATCCGCGGACCCCCAGGGGCGGAAGCGTCCGAAATGGCCACGCGCAAATTTGACCACGCTCGAAATGGCCACGTTCAGAATGGCCACGGGAAATATTGCACGTGGTTCAATTTGCCCACGTTCGAAACGGCCACGTCCGAAATAGCCACGTTCGGAACGACCACGTTCGGAACGGCCACGTTCGAAACGGTCACGTTCGAAACGGCCACGTTCAAAATGGCCATGTTCGAAATGGCCACGTATCTTTTACATAATTTCCAGTACAATGCACATGGGTTAGCGACTTAGACGGAATGGGTGCGGGAGAGGGGCCAAAGGCCCCCTTGTACCCCCACCGTGTGTGTGTGTGTGTGTGTGTGTGCGTGTGTGTGTGCGTGTGCGTGTGTGCGCGCGCGCAAAGTATTTTCTGCACCACATGGGTTTGCAACTTTCCACGCAAACAAGAAAAAATCATTCCAAACATAGCCGTTTCAAACGTGGCCATTTCGAACGTGGCTATTTCGAACGTGGCCGTTCCGAACGTGGCCGTTCTGAACGTGGCCAATTTGGACGTGGCTGTTTTGAACGTGATCGTTTCGAACGTGGGCAAATTGAACTCCGTGCTATATTTCTCGTGGCCATTTCGAACGTGGCCGTTTCGAACGTGACCATTCTAAACGTGGTCATTTCGGACGTGGCCGTTTCGAATGTGGGCAAATTGAACCACGTGCAATATTTCCCGTGGCCATTCCGAACGTGGCCATTTCGAACGTGGCCGTTTCGAACGTGGCCATTTCGGACGTTCCCAATATACTAACGTAGTATAGGCGCAGCACTATTACTTAAGTAAAACAAATTTTTTATATGATTATTTGTTCTACTTGGATAGCGTAATATTTCTGTAGCAACAACTAAGCCTATAATTAAAATATGCTGACTACATAGCGCTTGCAAATATTTACATAAATATCATAAATATTCATAAATATTTTTATAATATTTATGATAAATATTTATGATTTGTTCAATCTAAGATCACAAAAATATTTATGAAATATTTTCGTTAATATTTATAAAATATTCAAACAATTATTATAAATATTTTGTTAATATTTTATAAATATGTTGTGCTGTCTGGGATTTAAATCCGAATTCGTACTATAATTTTATATTTGCATTACAATTTTGCTTATAAGGTTTTATAGAATGTTGTAAAACAACGTGTACAATTTTTTAATATTTAGGCTTCACAAATGTTTTTAATTTGTTATATGATATGTACTAAATAGATCTTAAAGTTATTTATTTAGTTTATTAAAATTTTGGTATTGTCTTTTAATTATATAAGATTAACTTATATAAACAAATATTTAAAAAAAATCATATAACATAAGTAATATATCATAAGAATGTAGATATTGTCTTAAGTATTTATAAAATTAATGTTAAAAATTTTAGAATACTGACAAGTGTTATATATCGTTTCCCGCGCTGATAGTACTCCAAGTATTAATCTGATAAAGTACTGATAAAGCACTTCAATACTTTGAATGAATATTATTGCTTTTAGTACTGCCAGTACTAAATAAATAAAAAATACTCTAAGCACTGATAGGCACAACACTGACCATTCTGCCATATTCATGAGTATTAATATACTAATACTTTCATTACTAATCCTAATACTCCCAATACTGATCACTCAGTACTGAAAACCGAGTGCTAGTACTACTTTTTCGTAAGGGTTAAAGCACGTCCTTTCAGGTGACGTATAATAACAATGTTAGTACATTACTTCTAACCGATCGTAATATGTTAAACATATTAATGAGCTGTAAATCGCCTATACGGTTAACATCGGATCTTAGTGATGGATATGATTTTTTTTAATTAAATTTAATTTTCTTAGTTTTATTTTAAACTGCGCGCCGACAGAATTCGTCGGACTTAAAGCACATTTAATAAACTAAATTAAAACACAGTTATTAAATACAGTTAGTAAGCTAATAAATAATGTACTGATATTGTTATCATACGTCGCCTGATACAGAATTTCTTCTTGCATCTCTTGTTGGAAAGTTTTCAAAACTGTAATCAATACTTACATTTTGTCTTGATAAAACATTTTATGATAAGAATTGTTCTGGAAAGAAGAATTGACAAGGAATAATTTCTATATATTTCACTGCTTGTTGAAAATTGTTTGAAATTAAATATAAGCGTTACCTAGGCTTTCAAAGCTTTGAAGAATTTTCATCCTTTAAATCGCAAATTAAAGAAATGTGTCTAAGATTTTTATGTTTAATCACATATTTAAAGAAGAATCACTTCCATACAGTTGTAGTTTCTTGTAAACTAAATTCTTATTCATATACTATTGTAAAACATTATCATATAAATTTTATCTTTATTTATCATTTTCAGACTCAACTGGAAGGTATAATAACATCAAAAAAATAAAAAACTATAATGCAAAAGAAAACACTTAAAAGTGGGAGTTTATGGTTGCAATATATTATACAATATGACTCCATCTGCACTCTTATATAGTTGCTGATAATTAATAAACTATAAGTTAACATGTAACAAATTGAATTGGAGTAAAAAAAAATACACAGGATTCTAATAAATGCACATTCTACAAATAAAACAAACTATTTATTACAAACAAATCCATAAATTATTTTTATTTTTACGTAAGTTTTCTGTTCTAAAACTTTAAATTTTTGATAATATATCTGATAAAGATACGTTATTGATTCTACCACTTAAAGGGCATAGCGGAATAAACAGGTGAAATCTGCCCCCGTACTAATCGAGCTCAAATTGATATCATTAGTTGGCACCTTTGAGATGTAAAACTTTCCCAAAAATTAGCCACAAAATTGCATTTTTGGGGGAGTTATGGAGGGGGAAAAAAAAATTTAAAAAGTGATTTTCCTCGAAAATGGTTGGACCGATTTTAATGAAAAAAATATATGTTGTAAACATTATTTAGGCAAGTTTAAGAAAATTTTAAGTAATTTTTGTGATGAAAAAAAACCCGATAAAAAAATTTTTGAATTTTTTATGAATTTTTTTAGGGGTGATCATGTTTTGAGATACCACTTTTATATTTTAACAAAAACATCTGTAGATTTCTTACTTTAACACGTATTTTTTTCAAATCAATCGGAGTGGTGGAACATGGTTAAAAATAATAATTCACACCGCGCCGCCGTGCCGCGCCGCCGCACAGTGATGCCAAACGCCTAAATTCTTGGACATGGTTTGAAAAATCTCAAAGACTCGACTGATACGCATACAATTTGGTACATAAAGGTTTTCGAGGTTGTTAATTTTGAATTTGGTATCAAAATTTAAAAAAACAAAATGGCGGATTGAATATAGCGGACAAAAATTCAAGTACATGAATATTGACTTCTATTTGTAAGTTTTTTTAGTAATATTTTAATCAGTCTCATGGAAAATAGTATAATAATTCTAGGCACATATTCTCTAAATTTCCTAGAGTGAAACATTACTCTAAAAGAGTAAAAATTGGATATATCTAAGTTTGAGTGATTTGTCACTCTAATTAGAGTTCGAGTGACAAAATATGACGAGATATGTTCGAATGACAAAATATTTGATTTAAAAAAGTACAAGAAGGCTTTTATAAGATTATATTTATTTTTTTACCAAAATATAAAAAAATTTAATTTTTAAATTTGATTAAAAAAAAACGCTAAATGATGCTAAAAAAGAGACAAAGTGGAAATTAAAGTACTCATCCTAAAGAACGAAATTTTACTTGAAACAACTGCAGCCGAGTGCAACTTTTAAAAAATTGACATTATGTAAATTAATATAAATTAAGATATATGTCTACTTTGGGGGTCCGTGCACTTATAACACGTAACATTATAGAGCGAAAATAGAGGGGCAACCCGGCAATTCTGGCAGCTTTAGTTGTGACAAACATTACAATCTCACTCGCAAATCAAACTTGTCGAGGCGGGCACTTTTAAAAGTGAATTTTTTTAAAAGTTGCACTTGGCTGCAGTTGTTTCAAGTGAAATTTCATTCTTTAAGATGAGTATTTTAATTTCCACTTTGTCTCTTCTTTAGCATCATTTAGCGTTTTTTTTAAATCAAATTTAAAAATTAAATTTTTTTATATTTTGGTAAAAAAATAAATATAATCTTATAAAAGCCTTCTTGTACTTTTTTAAATCAAATATTTTGTCATTCGAACATATCTCGTCATATTTTGTCATTCGAACTCTAATTAGAGTGACAAATCACTCAAACTTAGATATGTCCAATTTTTACTCTTTTAGAGTAATGTTTCACTCTAGGAAATTTAGAGAATATGTGCCTAGAATTATTATACTATTTTCCATGAGACTGATTAAAATATTACTAAAAAAACTTACAAATAGAATTCAATATTCATGTACTTTTTGAATTTTTGTCCGCTATATTCAATCCGCCATTTTGTTTTTTTTTTAATTTTGATACCAAATTCAAAATTAGCAACCCCGAAAACCTTTATGTACCAAATTGTATGCGTATCAGTCGAGTCTTTGAAATTTTTTAAACCATGTCCAAGAATTTAGGCGTTTGGCATCACTGTGCGCCGCACCGCCGCACAGTGGGAAAAAACGAGACGTTAAGAGGATGCTAAACTGCCCATCAAACTTGATTGAGGTCGATAATGCAGAGTCATTATTTATCCTTGTTCATGAAAAAATTTGCTTTAAAATACAAGTTATATAGCTTATACTTACAAATAAATGGTGTCTCGCAGTTTGGAATAGAAGGAATAAGACTATATTTGTTAAATTACGATTACAAGCCGTAAAAAAACTTATTTATGTGATCAAAAATTTTATTCATTTAAGGGGTTATACTACTCAGCAAAAAATTTTTTTTCCGTTTTTTTTTTTATTGGCTTAAATGATACATAAACTATCTAAAAATGATATTCCAGCATAATTATAAGTGGGAAACATTTAAAAAAATTTTTACAACTTATTTTCCGAAGCGCCGCCGAGCGCTTTGAAATGTTTAAAAATGCCACTCCGTCACGCGCAGCATTTTGAAGCGTTGTAGTCAAGTCGGTATTTTTATATAGGTAGAAATAAGTTATACTTTCTCCAATTAAGTGTTAATTAAATGCGAATGAAAGTTTAAACGCCGACGTTTGGATAGTAGCGCCGACGAAATCTGTATCAAGCAGCAAAACTATTATTGATATAGCGACTAACGTTGCTGAAATTCTTTATAATGATGGTTTTCAAGGATTACTTGCTATAATGAGTACACTTAAACTGAAGATTAGCCACGAATTTTACAATTATTGTATAGAAATCGATGAACGGCGCGTTTAAGCTGCAAACCGCTCAGCATCAATAAATAGAAAAAACGCGCGGAAGGACCTTACATCGCTTAGAAAGGAGGCTGAAGAGCAATATTTAGGCTTGGAAGAAATATTTTACGGTCCTGGGATAGTAAAGTGAAGGTAAAAAAATCAGCAAGCCGATATTTTCAATTTTTCATATAGTAAACATGTTTTGAAACTTTAAACGCGATTATCTCAGAACCATGTTTTTCAAATTGGCGTGCAGCATAACTCGGGCAATTTATATTCGATTGACTTGAAATTTGAACTGTAGCTTCTTAGATAGATTATCTATCGAAGTACTAATGATTTTTACGATCAATAAATAATTACATTTTTTATAAACAATTTAAAATTAATTTTTCATCGAAAAAAGTAATTTTTTTTTAATGCATGCCAAATTTGTAAAAATCAATATTTTTTAATAATCGTTGGTACTTCCAAAGAAACACTAATATAGAATATAAAAAAATTTTTTTTATCCCTGTAGATGCTGTATAAACATTGCTACCCTGCACGCCGTTTATCTCTTAAAAAAAGCGTTCTTAAGTAACTTATTGCCACGACGCCATTTTGTACTTTAAATAAAAAAAAAATTTTTTTGTATATTTTAAAACTTATATAATAAACCCTGTAAACTTTAGTTTGATTGCTTTATTAGTAGTGGAGAAAAAAATTCATAAAGAAAGCCTCATTTTTCAGCACACCTGGGTAGTATAACCGCTTAAGCGCTTTTATTATGTAACCGTGAATTCTCAAATACTATGGGCTACGGATAGCCGCGGGCAATTCAGGGTTCGGACGGCGGGCTGGTTAAGTGAATGACGGAGGCAAGCGGTATATATTTAACAATTATGGTTTATTCTATCATATTCCTATCTAATATTTACAGAGTCCCTATTCTAATATGTACAACTTATATCTAATATCCCGCTATGCGAGGCGCGGGCGATGTGTTGTGGCGACGTGTGTCGCGGCGCGCATGTGCGCGTAGAGTTTCGGTGCCGGATTGCCTGCGGCGGGCGTACGGCCCGTGTATCGGTCGGTCGGTGCGTCGATCGGCGGTAGCGGCCGGTCTCAATGGACGGGATTCATAGACCGATCTTAAGCTCAAGCATTGTCTTAAGTCTAGCTTCGAGCCGACTTGAGACTTACTTAACCAATGAAATAACAGCATTGACGTCTCAAGATCGTGCTTAAGCTGGAACTTGAATAAGATTCGACTATGAATTCCGGCCAATGATTACGGCGCTCGTGGCGGTGTAATTTCGGCGGTGCGGTGCGAGGCGGCGCTCGTATCGGTCGCGGCGGTAGCCGGATTGGCTGCGGTGTTACGGTCGCGGCTGCGCGGTACGGTGCGGCGCTCTCATTCGCCGAGTCGGTCGATGCGGCGCTATGATTGGTCGCGGCGGTGCGCGACTGCGCGGTGCGGCGCGGAGCTCGGCTCGACAGCCATGGCGGTCAGCTGTTCGGCGATCAGCTGTTGTTATCGTCGAGGATCATCTCGCGTGGATGATCCTCCGCGTCGGCGGTTTCCCCTCAGTGCGGAGTCCCCGTGTGCGGATCGGTAGCTCAGTGCGTACCGGGATCCGGATAACGAGCGGGGCGGTGGTCTGTCACTCACTGCGTGGCGCGAGGAAGCGCTCAGTGCGCGCTAGCAAGGAAGCTGGTTCTAGGTTAAGTCGGCACTCAGTGCGTGCACTAGGAGTCTCAGTTCAGTACGCTGAGATGGATCGGTCGGCTCAGTACGCTAGACCGGGGAGATCTGCTCTCTTATCACCAGCGGAGGGCTTTTATAGCCCCCGTTTGATGACAAGAGGAGCGGAGATGTGCGGGGAGACCGAGATAAGCGGAGGGGACTACACGAGGTAGGAGGGTAACGGCCTCGTATCTATATGCCTTAACGTGGCGGAGGAACGGCTCGTTACAATTATAAAAATATCTTTTTTTTACGGCTTGTAATCGTAATTTGACGATTATAATCTTATTCCTCAATCTATTCCAAACCCGGGAACACCATTCATTTGTACGTATAAGCTACATAACTTGTATTTTGAAGCAAATATTTTTATAAACAAATAAACTTAAAAAAATTTTTTGCATTTTTGGTCTTTATCTAATCGTCCCTGGATTTATTTGTGTACGTACTTTAAAAGTGTAAAAGGATTATCAATTCTGTAAATTCAATTTGAAATTAAATGATTGAACAGAATGTCGGTAAAACACACGGCTTTAGCATCCTCTTAAGGGACAAAAATTTGTACTTACGTCAATTTTTAATCGAATTCAATGAAATTTGGTATCCTATGAGTTTTTTGGTCGCTGAATCTGAATTCACTGCCAAAAATTAAAAATTCGATATAGCAAATCTACCATGACTAACAAAAGTGCTGTCGAAATGGTTATTTTGGTTGGGATATCAAGAAATCTGTCTATATCAGCAAAAAAAATTTTTTGGATGTGCACTAGACTGTTATTAGTTAACTGCAAAAATAAATCAATTTATTCAAACAATAATTAAGCCTCCTCACCGCGTCAAGGTTACAGTCTACAAGGAGGGTTTTTTAATTTTTTTTACATTTTTAAAATTTTTGTACTTTTTTTGTAGTTTTTATATTTTATATATTATTTTTATTATTTTAATATAGTTTAAAATTATTGTGATTTGTTTTATTTATCTTCACTTTCAATATCATTTTTATCATGTTCTTCACAATTACTTAAATTCACTAAACTCTTAGCTTTATCGCTTAATTCTCTCATTTTATTTTTCTGAACAATCTGCAATGAACTTATTACAGGGTCAGACGAGATCAACATAAAGTTCATAACGTCTTCGTTATTAGCTTTACGTGAAAATAATTTGCTGTGATGTGCTCTTGCTTGTTTAAAAATTTTGTTATGAGCTTCTTCTGATAAACAACTAATAGGTAAACCAAACACTTCAATTAGTTTAGTGAATTTAAGTAATTGTGAAGAACATGATGAAAATGATATTGAAAGTGAAGATAAATAAAACAAATCACAATAATTTTAAACTATATTAAAATAATAAAAATAATATATAAAATATAAAAAATACAAAAAAAGGTACAAAAATTTAAAAAATTAAAAAAAATTAAAAAACCCTCCTTGTAGACTGTAACCTTGACGCGGTGAGGAGACTTAATTATTGTTTGAATAAATTGATTTATTTTTGCAGTTAACTAATAACAGTCTAGTGCACATCTAAAAAATTTTTTTTGCTGATATAGACAAATTTCTTGATATCCCAACAAAAATAACCATTTCGATAGCACTTTTGTGCGCCGCGCCGTCGTGCCGCCGTGCCGCGCCGCGCTCACGCTGCATGAAAAAGTGAGGAGCCGGAACTCGTAGAACGGACCCGATGTTTGATGAGCGCCGATTAGCTCGAAGTTCGATCGCCTATCCGCTGAAAGCTAAACGTATTGTTGCACATGCAAATGAAGAATATACAGGATGTCTGAAAATTCCGAATATAGCGCTTGCATAGTTTATGATCTATATAATATACATCTAAGAAGAATAAAGCTTATGACTGATGTAAATCCAAATAGAGAACAGCAAACGTATACTTGGATTACGACAAGGCATTTGTTGTTATTATTATTGTAACGAACCTCCCGTCCGCCGGCATCACCGACCGCGCGCGGTTCGGCCGAACACCCGCCGGACCGCACAAACGGGCACCGGCCCGTCCTAATCGCCCGAAATAAAAAGCGTCGAGATGAGACATCGTCTCCGCTTCGCGTATTTCCCCGCACGCTCCCAACCTCCACAGGAGGGGAGCGAGTGCGAGGAAACTCGAAGATCCACGAGGATCCCCGATCGTCCACCCAAGCGGGTATAAAAAGCCGCTCCGGTGGAGGCTACGACACTTCTCGCTCCGACCGTACGCTGGATTCCGATCCCGACCAGAGTACGCTCCTGAGAAGCTTCCTGCAATCAGTAATTAGGGTAGAGTGTCCTCTGCTTTAACCGAGAGCTCTCGGTACCGCTCGGATTCTAAACTTCTAGTTTATCTCCGTAGCAGAGGGTAGAGCGTACTCCGCCTTCGCCGAGAGTTCTCGGCTACGGATTATCCTAAGTCGCCCGCTCACCCGGCTCGAACACAACGGGAGTGGAGAGTGCTCCGTCTCCCTCGAGAGATCTCGCGATCGACCGGCGTTTTCCTAGATCACCAGACTCGAAAACGAAAGATCACCGCACGGCACAACACCCCGCGCTTCACGCCGCGTACCGCGCGCCTCCGAGCTCGAGGCTCCGGCGATTACCGCCCGCCACACCGCGCGCCTCACCGCACCACAAAACACCGCTTCACGCGTCAGGGCATTGCCCGCCGGCCCGTCGCCGCACACCGCGACCATCACCGAGCTAGCTACGCGCCCGACAGCGAACAGCTGTTTCGGCCCGCGACGCGCGACTTACACAGACACACATACACACACCGCATCTGTAAATACTCATTCCGTTGACGACTCACGATACACACACCGACACACTTACACAATTGTAAATAGCTTGTACATATCCACGATCTTATTAAATATATATTCTTTTATTTCGGAAAAGCCAAGCTTATTGTCTCAGGGACCTTCCTACACCCGATCCCGGCGAGTTAAGTCCGCGTAGGAAATACGGTCCGTTACATTATTAATATTATATTTTCTGTAATTTTTATTTTTGTTGATTATTTTGTTTTATTAAAAAATGACGTCAAATGTGCACTTACAGTGTGCTGGTTGTGACATTAGTGTAAAGAAAATAAAAGGTAGAAAAAAATTAATACTCAACGAAGAGGAAGCAAATTCTTTTTCTAGTTGTTTAGAAAGAACAATATCCGTCAATGACATTTTATGCCATAGGTGTCGGCTTTCTATTTACAAAAAAAAGAAGTCTGAGAATGATTAAAAATTAGAGATTAATAAAGATCTTCCTTCCTCCGAATTAACTTCTGATCCGATATTCGAAGTTCAGATAAAACCAAAAGAAGCTATGCCTGAAGTTGAATATGTTGAAATTCCTATTCAGAGGACACTTTCTACGCATAAATATTGTTGCATTTGTTCTTCCAAAATAAATCTTACAGTAATTCCGGAAGAAGCTCGAATGCAATCGTACATTAAGAAGAATATATATATATAGGTTGGTAATCGGTGTTGTACAAATCACTTAATAAAAACCCGGATTTTTGAAGATCTTAATCTTCTGAAGATATACTCTAACACAACAAATCTCACTGAGTTAGAGTTATCCAAAATGATGGAAACTCTTTCCATTAAATGTGATTCTACATTATTTAACAAAATCGGTGAATTCAATCTTTCAGAAAAACAGCTTGATGTCTTTACCGGACTAACTTGGGACAATATTATTCAAATAAAAGATATGATGATATCATTAAGAAATAATAAGTCTCGTTCAGTAATTCAAGCTCTGGTTGTGTTTCTTTTCAAATTACGTACGGGAAATTCCAATAAAATGATAGCTTCCATCTTGCAATTAGAGAATGAACAATTAGTTTCAGATTATTCTCTGAGCATAATCAAGTCCTTTGAAAATAATATTTTACCATTTCATTTTGGCATATATGCTGTTAACAGAGATAATCTTATTCAAAATCATAACACAGAAATAACAAGAAAATTATTTAATGTTCATGATAATTTATTTTTGATTTGTGACGGTACTTACGCCCGACACCAAAAAAGTACTAACAATGAATATCAGAAGAAATCTTTTTCAGGGCAGAAAAAAGTTCCCCTCTGCAAATCATTCACTATTTGTACAACTGACGGATACATTGTTGATATGCTCGGACCGTATTTTGCAAATCAAAATGATGCGGAAATATTGAAAAACATAATTCAAGATCCAAACGGTTTATGTAAGTTGTTAAAAGAAGGTGATACTTTTGTCCTTGATCGCAGTTTCCGAGACATAGTAGGTGATTTAGAGAAAAGAAAGTTTACAGTTTTAATGCCTGCATTGAAAGGAAAACAAAAGCAATTGTCAACAAAAGAGTCCAATCAGTCTCGATTTGTCACTAAAATTCGCTGGGTAGTTGAATCAGTTCATGGAGTGCTCAAACAAAAGTTTCGTCTTCTAGACCACAAAATTGACAACAAGTTGATACCAAAAATTGGCGTTTATTTTAGGATTGCATCATTTCTGAACAATACTTTCGGGAAAAGGTTACAATCTGATGTAGAAATTGCGAATGAAATTGTACAGAGGATGCATGACCTAAAAAATACGAAAAATACTTTGGCTATTGAGGCTGAAGAAAAAGGATAGTTTCGCCGAAAACTCCCTTTTCAAAGTATAACATCGAATGATCTTTTGGATTTTCCGGAAATGACTGAAAAAGATATGAAAATTTTATTTACCGGTTCGTACCAACTTTCTCAAGCCGTGTCGTATTTGGCAGAGATGGTAGACAAAAGTGGCAAATTAAACATAGAGTACGTTAAAAACGAGAAAAATGTTCTTAAACTAAAAGTTCCATCCCGACATATTTCTCGTACAACATACAGATGTTTCTTGCGGTACAAACCAAACAGTATCGGAGTTTCCGGTGTAACTCATTACCCAGTGAACAATATGTTGTCAAAAAGATCTCTAAAAGATATCTTGTTTCTGAAAATGATAACATAAAGAAACTTCTAAAAGATAATACAATGATGTTAGAATGTTAACCAATGCGCCGTTTTTTAAGAACAAAAAAATATCATAAAACTGATATCTAAAAGATTTCTTAAATTGGATATTTTTAAACTGCAACTAAAGATAAAAAAATAAGATAAAAATTTATTTTTTTTTAATTATTTTTATTAACAGTAACATACTAAATTTAGGACAAATTTTTATTGATTAATTAAATTTAAATTAAATTATTTTATTTTATTCTTATTTGCCGCTGATAGGTTTGAACCTGGAACCTTAGGATGACGAACCTTGTACTCTATCTGCTACGCCAATTTGACTTATCGATATGGGTACTTGTTATTGTCTTATACATATAATACCAATATGTTATAAACTGACGCAATTATATTATTTTTTATAAAAGCAATTAAATTTTGCAAAACATTAGAAATAAATAGCATTAATTTATTTACTTATTAATTTCATATTGTTAAATTTATCTTTTTCCATAGCCTTAATAATTTGATGGAAATTGCGATCTATTTTTAGCATTAATAGTTTGAAGTGTTCAAATGGTTAATTAGATGGTTTTTATTATTCTGTTTTTGTTTAGTACATGATAAATTTAAATTTTGTGCATTTTTTGTGCACAGTAATTGTAGGCAAACCATTATTTTTGAAAACATTATCTTTATGATAATTTTTAAATAATATCAAATGGATTTCTCATTCAAGATATTATAATGTTATCTAATTTATGAGTCAACTACAACGCGCATGGACGGCTCAAAAATTGGACAGCATTGCGATATCTTTTATGAGACATCAAGCTGATATCATTTAGCTAATGTTATAAGGATAACATTTTCAAGAAACTTAAATGAGACTCTTCAATCAGATATCTCAAAGACCTCTTAGTGTTGTCTGATTTCTGAGTCAACTACGACGCGCATGGACGGTTCAAAAATCGGACAGCATTGTGATATTTTTTATTAGACATCAAGCTGATATCACTTAGCTAATGTTATAAGGATAACATTTTCAAGAAACTTAAATGAGACTCTTCAATCAGATATCTCAAAGACCTCTTAGTGTTGTCTGATTTCTGAGTCAACTACGACGCGCATGGACGACTCAAAAATCGGACAGCATTGTGATATCTTTTATGAGATATCAAGCTGATATCATTTAACTGATGTCATAAGGATAACATTTTCAAGAAACTTAAGTAAGACTTCAATGAAATATCTTAAAGACCTCTCTTACTAGACGTCTCTGGTAAATGTTACCATTTTGACATCATTTCCAAGATATCTAAATGTTTTCTTAAAAAAGTTCTCTTAAAGTTTTCATTCTGACAAGCGTGTTGTCTGGGTATATGTATGTGAGTACGTGTGCTAATGGCAGACAAACTGTTGGTTGTCGCTCGCATATTGTCGCAATAATATATTATTTATCATATACAAGATATTTATCTAAAATTTTTTAACCGGCAGAAATACTTAGCAATATATTTAAAAAATATAATTCAATCCCAGTGATTGAAAGTGATAGTGAAGATGATTAAAAAAATTATCTTCAGTTAATGTGAGAGGCGAGGGGACTCACATTAAAAAAGCACCCCGATGATAAATAGATAATGTGAGAGGCGAGGAGACTCACATTAAAAAAGCACCCCGAACATACGGAATTTAAGAACGTACTGCATTCTCCTTATGATAACTGCCGAAACTATAAGTTTTATAGGCTAACTGCAGACGTCCTGGAAATATTATATGTATTATATTTTATATTATTATATTATAATTTTTCTTGGCAACTAAACATTGCAACACTGCAACTAGTACGTAAGTTCAACATGACAACAAGTACCGTGCGCGGTCGCCCAGCCGGCGCGGCACGGCGGCGCGGTGTGAATTATTATTTTTAACCATGGTCCACCACTCCAATTGATTTGAAAAAAATACGTGTTAAAGTAGAAAATTTAGAGATGTTTTTGTTAAAATATAAAAGTGGTATCTCAAAACACGATTACCCATAAAAAAATTCATAAAAAATTCAAAAATTTTTTTATCGGGTTTTTTTTCATCACAAAAATTACTTAAAATTTTCTTAAACTTGCCTAAATGATGTTTACAACATATATTTTTTTCATTAAAATCGGTCCAACTATTTTCGAGGAAAATCACTTTTTAAATTTTTCTTTCCCCGTCCATAACTCCCAAAAAATGCAATTTTGTGGCTAATTTTTGGGAAAGTTTTACAGCTCAAGGGTGCCAACTAATGATATCAATTTGAGCTCGATTAGTGCGGGGGCAGATTTCACCTGCTTATTCCGCTATGCCCTTTATATACATATATAATTGTTTGAAATTGTTTATTTTCCCTCTTGTTCCCTTAAAATATTACAGTCCCTCTCCATCACTCTCTGTTCTACTAATCTTATTGTTAGTACAGCATTAAATTTTATTCAATTTTTATCACATCGTTTAATAACCTAATTTTTTTTAAATAATTAAATTTTTAAATATTAAAGTTTACCAAACTAAAATTTTTTTAAATTAATTTATACTATTTTATTAAATAAATTATTTTATATATAAATAAATATTATAATAATCATGCGTATGAACGGATAATTACAATTAAATTTGCAAATGTTATCATATTGTTCATTTTTTTTAAGTAGTTGATAAACGAACCGAAAAGGTGCGATGGGTGGGAACGTACATGGTGGAAGAAAGTAAGGTGTGCTCATACTGAAGACGCGTTTTCGTATCGTTCTGCGCATTGTACCAGCGGCCTCCATTTTTAAATTCTTGTGTTTATGTCAGAACTGTCAGAAGAAATCAGAAGGCATTTAATCTTAATTTCTGACGTTTGTAGGTAGGTTTATACTGTTTAAGTATCGGAGCACTATGCCTTCATGTGCAGTGAAAAGTTGCTCAAATTATACAGGGAAAAGGGGATCCGGAAATCTAAAGTTTTTTAGATTTCCTATAAATCCCATTTTAAGTGATCAGTGGAAAGTCATTTGCCAAAATGAAAATCTTAATGTAAAAAATGGTATGTTACAGAAACATTTATTCTATCTCGTTGTATTTGCTAATACTAATTGTATTTAATCAAAGAAATAATAACAAAAACAATAATAATAAAGATTTTGTATGTGTATAGTTCGGATCTGTTTGATCCATTTTGATGCAAGTGCATATAAAGAGGCTTCATGGATGCGATCTATTCTGGGAGAAGGATACTCGCCCCAAAAAACCAGAAAATTAAAAGCAGATGCAATTCCGACAGAATATCTTAAATTAATTGTAAATAAAGGTAGTAATTTATTTTTTGTATGTTTCTAAATGTATTTATTTTTGCACGTAAAATACATGTGAATATTCTTTTACTATCTATTAAACTTTTTTTATATTTTATATATGTTATACATTATATATCTATATTTTTAATATTAAGTTTATTCCTTCATTTAATTACAATTATTTATAGTATTAATGAAATATTATTTATCTCCTATTATTTCAGTACCCGATGAAACTGCTCAGTCAATTTGTACAGAAGAGCAATCGAATGTAGAATATCAAATTGTAGAACAATATAATAACTCTTCTTATTCTCAATCATATGATACCAGTAAGAATTGTAAAAAAATACACAAAACCGATTTTCTATTAGGATTTTAGGGTCACTATTTTCTTATATTATATTTTCTTATATAAAATTTCAGATGCCAAAGAAAAAACTTTAAAACAGAACAAAAATATACAAAGAATGTGCCAAAAATTATTAGCCCGAAATAAGTATTTAGAAAGGGAACTTTTTAAGCAACGAAAACGCGTAAAAGTAAATTCAGACATAAGAATACAAAAAATTTTATGTTCAATATTTACTCCCGGACAAATTAAATTGTTGTTAAATCCGAATAAAAAAAAAGTAATTGGTCTGCAGAGGATATAGTTGCTGCAATATCCCTACGCACTGTAAGTCCTAAAGCTTACAGATATTTACAGAATGCACGGAATGTGCCACTCCCTGCATTGTCGACACTTCGTAGATGGGTTGCTACATTCAATGTTGATAATGGTATTTTGGAACATGTTTTCCTTATTATGAAGCATAAAAGCCAGAACATGACTAAAATGGATAAAATAACCACGTTATGTTTTGATGAAATTCATCTATCCAATCAAGCAGGAATTGAACGGAGAAAGGAAAGAGTCATAGGACCGCATAATAAATGTCAGGTTGCTGTTGCCAGAGGTTTGTTTACTAAATGGAAGCAACCTGTTTATTATGAATTTGATCAAAACATGACTAAACATATATTAACAACTATAATAGCTAAATTGTATGAAATCAATTACACGGTTGTTGCGATAACCAGTAATTTAAGGCCAACGAATCAAAGATTACTCAATGAACTGGATATTGATAGTGCAAAAGGTAAAACATACTTTCTACATCTATGCAATGGAGAAATAAAAATATACGTATTTATTGTACCGCACCTAATAAAATTGTTACGTAACAATTTATTTGACTCCGGATTTTACATAAATGGTCATTACATAAGTAAAACCTGCTTAGAAAGGCTAATTCAAATTAATGGCAATGATTTAAAAATTGTACACAAATTGTCACGATTTCATTTAGACGTGAAGGGAACGCAGCGACAAAACGTCAAACTTGCCACACAAGTTTTTTCTAATACAAATGCTACCGCTTTAGAATGGTGTGGCGAGAAAAGATTTATGGAGGATTGTTTAGAATGGTCTGAAACTGCAAAATTTATCAGACTATTTAATGACTGGTTTGATTTATTCAATTCTTCGAGTAAATTCGGCTCACATTCTGGAATGCATGCATATGGCATAAATATTGAGAAACAAAATGAACTCTTGGCTAAAGTTTCGTTACTTGTTAAAGATATGCGGATTGAAAAAAAGAAGAATTTACTTCCATTTCAAAAGGAATTTTAATAAGTAATGAGTCATTTAAAAACTTATATAATGATATGAAAATGATGTTTGAAAATACTCAGTATCCTGTTACATATATAATGACTACTCGACTCAATTAGGATGTAGTGGAAAATTTGTTTGCGTATATACGAGCAATGGGAGCTTGTAATGACAGACCGACAGCACTCGATCTTAGATACAGATTTCGATGGTACATATTAGGAAAGCATTCGACAGACGTTTTTACTCAAGGGAGTAACACTGTTGTACAAAATTTGACGGACAATGAAACTTGCCTTACTAGTATGTCTGATGAATTATTTAACAGTAATGAAGAGAATGCAGAAAACAATAATCAATTGGATTACGAAACCATTCAAGAAATACAATTTTGCAACATTTCGGAAGAATTCACTGAACAAAATCAGACAGATAATAATATTGATTTCGACGAATTTGAATACAATAATATTGGTAAGTTATTAAATTTGTAATTGTATTGACTGCATATACTGAAATATATGTATTGTATTAATATTTACTCTTTTATTCATATATTGTTTACTGTTAATCATAATTATAATCGTCAATACTACTGTTTCTGACATAGATAACATATCAAGCTGTTTTACCCAATCGTCAAGAATTCCATCCTCCTCCAGAACAGTTTGAAAATTTTATAAATGTATCCGACGTTATACAGAAGGAAGGTTTAAAATATATTGCCGGTTATGCAGCATCTAGATTCCGAAATAAATATCCATTGTTAGGAACTCCTACTAAACTGCTAGCTAATTCAAATGAAGACTGGATCAATTATATTTTGAAAGGTGGACTGATTAGTCCTTCCATTGAATTGATTAAAACGGCAGAAATAATTGTTAACTAAGAGGTATATAGAGACTCTACGTCTGCTAAGTTTGCTCGCTCACTCGTAACTCTGGGTATTCTCGCTTCAAGGATGTCGGGATGTCGGGATTGGCTCGTAGGGATAGTCTACTGAGTTTACGGTGTGTTCAATTGCACAAATAAATATATTGTCTAGCTCGGTACAATAACCAATCGAGTAACTCGTAATCACTCTCCTCGCGACACGCAGTTCCAAGACTCGAATCTCTCACACTCTCTCTAAATCGCTCGGTCGTACATCCGAAACTCTCCGCGCCAAATCTCTCACTGCTCTCTCTTACTTTCTCGCTCACACACTACTGTCCTCACATCGCGCAGCCTCATGCCGCCACTCTCGCTCTTACTAACGCCATCTCTCGTCGCTCCTCCCTACTCTCTCGCTACGCTCACTCGCTATCGTTATCACTCGGCCATCCTAGTAATTACTCGTCCTCGGGTAATTTTGTCTTGTAGTCCTTTAAGTGTGTAGGAATTCGTCTATCTCTTCTCGAACGTCGTGGCTGTGACTTTCCATTCACTCCCTCTTCGGCGTCTTTCTCTTCTGTTTTACCACCTGCCTGTGTCGTATTACTCTCCCTGCTATCGGTATGTTCTGGATCCCTGTTTTCCTCTTGTGCAGATTCGTTATCTTCCGTTGAATCCGGCGGCTCGTATTCCTCGTCGCTTTCATCTTCAGATGTATTATTGTCTTCTATGTGTGGTCGCCAAATTTTTAATTGACTAGCATGTGCCGTGGAGGCATATCGACGTCCTGGCTCTTTTTGTCGCAGATCAGCTACTCTGTAGGTGTCCTCGTGTAGTTTCTCTGTAATTAACAGTGGGCCTCGGTATTTACACTGTAATTTCGTGCTCTCGCCGGTCGGGGTGGGTGCAACCCTCATATGTACTATATCCCCAACGTTGTATCGAACGTTCTTCGCGCGATTCCGATCATAGCGCTCCTTCACTCGTTGTTGCTCGCTGTCGATTTTCTCTCGGGCTGCCTGTTGCAGCTCCCCTGGTTTCGTGTACGTCGCACTCTCGTCCGTTATCTTCCGTATTTCCCCTTCGTTCCGTCGAGCCTGGTAACCATAAAGTAGCTCGAAAGGTGCTCGCCCAGTCGTTGCACTAGGTGCGTCATTAAGTTGCTGTTGAACCTTTGGTAATTTGGTATCCCAATCTCGTCCTTCGTCGTCTCGTAAGCTCGCTTGTAGCACTGGTATCAAGGTAAAGTTTATCCTTTCTATTTGGCCGTTGGCCTGGGGATGGCGTGGCGAATTCAGAGTATGATGGATTCCATGTTCTTTGCAGAAGTTAGCTAATCGGTTGGACGTGAAACATGTCCCGCGATCCGAGATTATTTTACGCGGAGCCCCATGGTCCAAAACGAATTTTTCCAATGCTCGTATTACTCCACTCACTTTCGTGTCTCTGGTTGCATGTAGAATTACATATTTGGTCAAGTTATCGATTATTGCGAATATGTACTTGTTGCCCTTTTTTGTTGTCACAAACGGTCCCGTGTGGTCCACATGAATTACAGCAAATGGTCGTTCGCCCGGTGGGATAGGGTGCAACAATCCGCTTTGTCTGCCGGTCTTGATCTTCGTCAGCGCACACTGTAGACAAGCTCCAATGTGTTGACGTATGTACCTTCTCACTCCTGGATAATAATAATGTTCCGTTAGCATTGCTAGTGTCCGATCCAGTCCGGGGTGGCCTTTTAAATCATGGAAGCGTATAGCTAGGCTCTTCCTCATCGTACGTGGTACTGCAAAGAGTAATCGGTTCCCTCGTCGTTTGTATACTATTCCGTTCACTAGCTCATAATCCTCTATCTCGCTTACTTCATGCTTACTTCTATCGCTCGCGGTTTTTCTAAGTATAGCACTTTTCCGTTTTATTGCTTCATCGCTATGCTGATTCATCGCAATCTCGTCGTGTTCATTCACTAACGTAAACATACCACACTCGTTCATCTGTTCGCTCTTGCTTACTGGCGCTCGGCTTAACGCATCTACATGTACCAGTTTTGTTCCCGGTCTATGCGTAATGTTAAAATCAAACTCGCTCAACGTGTTATTCCAACGAACTACTTGCGGGTTTACAGTTTTTTGAGTACTTAAATATAACAGCGCTTGACAATCTGTGACTATGGTAAACGGAATGTTTATTAGCATCGGTCGCAATCGCGTAATCGCCCAAACGATCGCCAAAAGTTCTAACTTACTAGAATGATAATTTCTCTCGGGTTTGCTCGTTTGTCGACTAATCGCGTAGACTAAACGTAAACGCTTATGTTCGTCGCGTTGAAACATCATCGCCACTAGTCCCAGAGCACTAGCATCGGTATGTAACTCAGTTACTCGTTCGGGATTGAATGGCTGCAATACCGGTTTATTCGACAGTGATCCTTTCAGTTTTTCAAACGGGTGTTGCTCTTTTTCGCCCCACTCGAACTTAGCTTCGCCTTTTAGTAACTCATGTAACGGCGCGGCCAATTGTGCAAATCTTGGAATAAATCGCCTAAAGAAGCTAGCCATACCTATAAATCGTCGCGTCTCGTGAGCATTCGTCGGGGTCGGATAATCAATGATTGCCTTCACCTTCGACTCTCCCGGTTCAATACCCTCGCTCGATATCTCAAATCCTAAGTAGCTAACTCGTCTCTGGAGAAATCTGCATTTACTTAACTTAATCGTTAATCCCGCCTCTCGTAACGCTTGTAACGTCAGTACTAATCTCTCGCGCAAATCAATCCAATCGCGTCCTGGTATAAATATATCATCTAAATAGAATAATACTACTCTCTCTCTTAGTGGCCCTAATGCTTTCTTCATCGCTTTAATAAAATACGCTGGTCCGTTCAATAATCCAAAAATCATTCGCGTGAATTCTACTGTTTCGTCCGGAGTAATTATCGCAGTCTTCGGCATTACCTGTTCGGTCAACGGAATTTGCAAATAACCGTGTGCCAAATCGAGTGTAATAAACAATGCGCAGTCTCTTACTTGTTCTACATGGTCATCCGGATTTGGCATAGGAAAAGGTACGCGAACCGTTTGCCGATTAAGCTTTCGAAAGTCTACTACTAGTCGCGCCTCGCCATTCTTTTTTCGAACTAACAGCACTGGACTCGCATACGGTGAGTCTGTGTTCCGCACTATTCCCGCGTCACGCCATTCCTGAATGATACGCTTAATTTCCTCTCGCTCGGAATTACTAGCTCTATAGGGTTTTGACATCACTGGTTTACTACCCGGTATTTCTTCAATGTCCATTACACTATTCGTCGCCTGGCCCAACTCCGAAAGGTTGATTGCGACACAGTCACGGTACTCGTTCATGATACGCACGAGTTCTTCAATCACTTCCTCTGGTTGCTCCTCTCCAATGATCAAGTCCTGACGTGTGATGGGTTCCTTCTTCTCCATCCTTGGTATTACGGGCATCCGTGTAACGTCGCCTTGCTCTAGACGCTGCCCTTTGGTCACAGTTCCTTGAGAGACTCCTGTATTTAGCACCATCAGTTCGTGACGTTCAGTGTCGGTTATGGCGTTAACGAGTTGTATTGATGACGGTGGTATTATCACGTCATTCGTTACAGTAACGCACTTCACTCTTCTCTCGGTCTCGCTTGGTTCAATGATTGATAGAAACGAATCCTCTCGTATCGTGAAGGTTAACTCGTCTCCACTCTTGCGGTATTCCACATACGGCTGTTCGGTGAACGAGCGCCCGATGATCATGTCGTAGCTCTGCGTATCGTCCGGCACTACCCGCACTAGCACGTCCGGTACTACAACGTCATCAACGTTTAATTCTGCTTTAACAAGTCCCGGCGATGTTACTACGTAATGGGCCGATCCGAAACCCTTCAGCTCTGACTGCACCGGTATCACTTCGAATCTCTCGATTAATACTCTCGTTGCTTTCACAGTACAATCGGAACTTCCAGGGTCAATCAACGCTCGTACTTGTCGGCCATTAATCTTCACTAGTTTCACATATTTTTCGATCGTGCTACTATTCACCTCATCGATTGTGTTCACCTCTGCTTTATTCGGTGATTTAGCCTCAGGGCAATGGCGCTGTGTATGACCCTTCTTCTTGCACTGTCGGCAGATTAACTCGCGTGGCTCTTCGGGACAATCACGTGCAATGTGTCCGAACGCTTTACAGTTGTAACACTTCGGTTGTCCCTCGTCGTTCTTTACGGGGGGTCGCTTGTCCGGATTGGACGCTTTGGTGTTGTTTGATGACGATCCCGGCTTGCTCTCCTTATCGGTATTCACCATCTTTGTTAATGGAGTTCCTTGTGGCTTCGGCTTACCAGAGCGTATTCTAGCTGCACGCTGGGATAACACACGTTCATTAGCCACAATATCATGTAGCAAGTCGTCTAGCGAATAATGATTCCTCGCCATCACGGAGATACACAATTCTCTTGACCACAACCCATCGAGCACTTGCTCCTTAATGTCGCGAAAGTCTAGTCGCAGATCTATACAAAGCTTTGTCTTCGCATGAAAATATGCACTCAATGATTCGTCCTTCAACTGCACTCGATCGATCATTTTCTGCCATCGATCGGAAGTACTATCTGGCACCACAAACGTAGCCTCAAATGCCAACTTGAAAGTCTCCCAGTCCACCAAAGTCGAAGCGCGTGCGCGATACCAATCTCGTGCACCTCCTCGTAAGTGCATGCGTGCCGTTTCTAACGCGTAATTCTCTGGCCACTTATGAATTTTGCGCATACTCTCGATATTAGTTATCCAATCCTTAGGTCGCACTCCTTTACCGTCACCCGTAAAGTTTTCGATGTTCTTACTTAAGTCTGGTATCACATGATACAGTGGTACTTCCTTACGTGGTTGTTCGTTCAAGAGCGCGCGTGCGAGCAACTTGACCAACATGGCGTCGGTGTTCCCGCCGTCTTCGCGTTTCATGGCTCGGATTACATCTTCTAGTACCGATTGCGTCGGCGCGTCCGTGGACGATCCGCCCGGTGTACCCTCGTCGTTGTCGCCGACTTCATCGACGGTCATCACACTCTGTCGCTCATCGATCGATCCTCTTCACGACCGCCGTGAATCTTTTACCACTTCCGGGGATATTCTCGCCTCTCCGCCATCTTCTCTGTCTTCCTGCGTCTTCCGGTATGCTACGCAGCCATCTTGATCCTGTGGCCGAATCGTGCTTTCTAGATCGTTCCATCGGGAAGTATCGTTCGCGTCTTCACTTAGATCCTTTCTCGACGCCATCGCACAGTACCGATCACAATCACCGTATCTTTTTCAGACCTATCCCACTTCTGAATGTTAACTAAGAGGTATATAGAGACTCTACGTCTGCTAAGTTTGCTCGCTCATTCGTAACTCTGGGTATTCTCGCTTCAAGGATGTCGGGATTGGCTCGTAGGGATAGTCTACTGAGTTTACGGTGTGTTCAATTGCACAAATAAATATATTGTCTAGCTCGGTACAATAACCAATCGAGTAACTCGTAATCACTCTCCTCGCGACACGCAGTTCCAAGACTCGAATCTCTCACACTCTCTCTAAATCGCTCGGTCGTACATCCGAAACTCTCCGCGCCAAATCTCTCACTGCTCTCTCTTACTTTCTCGCTCACACACTACTGTCCTCACATCGCGCAGCCTCATGCTGCCACTCTCGCTCTTACTAACGCCATCTCTCGTCGCTCCTCCCTACTCTCTCGCTACGCTCACTCGCTATCGTTATCATAATGAATTCGGAATTTAAAACATTTCATGGTTTATTTATCAGTAAAAAGTCCAAAATTTTTAAAACAATTGCTGAAAAAGTGAGAAAAAACAAACATACTTTAGTAATACCTTTAGAGGTATTATTATGCCTAATTAGAACGCGAACATACACAGAAAAAAAATGTAATACAGCCAATAACATATGTGATTGCGGGCTGCCAACTACATAAAATACTCAATACAATAATATTTGCTATTAATGCAAGTACAATGTTGATACTGCAATAGCATATATTATTGTATTGAGTATATTTTTAATTGGCAGCCCGCAATAACATATCTTATTGAATATATTGCATTTTTTTCAGTGTATATACGTTTACGTGAAATTAATAAAAAAATTAATATTGAAAATCATTAAAAAAAATCAGAAAAAAATGAAAAAAATTACAAACAAAAAATATTAATATTTATATACGGTTATAGTCAATATCGTTTTATATGGTTGTATTGTCAATAACAAAATGAATAATTTATCAATGAAATATAATTTATTTTTAATTGTTAAATTATTTTCATTTTTTGTTATTGACAAATTATAATTTATTAATCTGTTCCGTTTATTTTATTATATATATATATATATATATATATATGTATATATACATATTTAATGAAATTTAATGAATATATTTAATGACTATATATATGAGTTTACGATAAATGTTTTATTCTGTTCGTAATTGTTTGTTCATTTTATAAGTATACGATAAATGTTTTATTCTGTTCGTACTTGTTTGTTCATTTTATAAGTTTACGATAAACGTTTTATTCTGTTCGTACTTGGTTGTTCATTTTATAAGTTTACGCTAAACGTTTTATTCTGTTCGTACTTGTTTGTTCATTTTATTTTAAATTTTTAATTGATTTTCTTTGTAATATTATTTTTTTATAAATGTGTTTGATATTTTATTTTAATTTAATATATAATAATATATTCATTGAGAATCCATTCATTGTATTTTCTTATTTTATTTTATTCTTTTATTAATTTTATCTAATTTGTACAGGAATGAATGATACGTCATTTAAATTTGCCACTAAAAAATGGCGGCCACTGGAACAAAATTTCATTGGCTGTTCAGAAATATGCGTAATAGAAAACACCTTACTTCCTTCCACCATGGGAACGTATATATGTGGTATGAGAACGTATATATCGCGTATAAAGGAGTGCAACGAAAGAAAAAGAGATAAGACCGCATGGTTGGAGATATCACGTACGGGTGAGAGAGAGAGAGACAGATTCACAATAGAGGGAGAGAGCAAGCACCGCGGTGATGGCTGCTGAAAGATATCGCGTAAGGGAGAGAGAGAGATTCGTAACAGAGGGAGAGCGCGAGTACCGCGACGGTGGACGGTGGCGGACGGCGGCGGTGGGCAGCGGGTGGCGGGCGGCGGCGGCGGGCGGCGGCCCCCGATTCCTCTTCTACGGTCGCGGGGACCCGAAAATCATGCATCGACAATTCCCGCACTGCGAGACCCCCCGATGCGTGACGTCATGCCCCCGCGCGTCTACGAATTCCTCCCGCACACCCGCTCCCCCCTCGGAGCACCTGGGTTAGAACTGTCTTAGTATTAACTACTTTGATAAATAGATAGAAAAAGTTTCCAGAGTAACAAATAGAGACAAAGGTTCCCTAAATTTTATTTAATTACGGGATTGAAAAATCATTAATATATTGAAATCAATGATAATTTCCAAAGATTTTGAACATTGTACGAGAGCTAATGATAATATGGATGTTTTAGACTACATTGAAGCATACGGAGAACAGGATCAAAATGAATATCAGTCTGTGGAAACAGTGTCCTTTGAAGGAATTGTTTCTTCATTATTGCCTTCTCATCAAAGATGTGCCAGCCACACTCTACATTTAATTGCAACAACTGATATCTTAAGTGGTATCAATTTAATGGAAAATATTAAATTGTTGTACAATGATGTTATCAATAAATGTACCTGTTTGTGGAACTTGACAAGATCTCCAAAAAAGCATGAGATCGTGTTCGAAGCTTTGGAAGAAGCACTAAAACGACCCATTGCTACGCGGTGGAATTTGTTGTTCGACTATCTAAAACAACTCATAAAGTTGAAAGATAAACTTTTGATCTTGTCTGTTCAACTGGATATTGCAGATCCTTTCACAACGAGCGATTTTATGTAATATACACAATTTTGAAAAGATACAAAATGAAATTCTTTATTGCAATACGTTATTAATTTTAATAAACAAACGTAATATGTTATTAATTTTACAGATTTATAGAGGAGTACATCAAATGCACTGAACCAATTGCAGAAGCACTTGATATTCTTCAAGGTGAAATTGAAGTCAGCTATGGTTACTTGCTACCAACAATTATTTCTGCCAAGAATAAATTGCAAAAAATAAATAACGCAAATCTAATTTATTGTACAGCATTTGTAAATAACGAGTTTGGAAAGAGGTAAAAGCAATTTAACTCTATTTATTAGCAATTAACTCTACAATAATTTCATTCTTATAACAGTAGATGTTTCTTTAAAAAATGTTTTAAAACCATATTATTAAGTTAAACTTTTAAGTTCCTCTCAATAAGTTTGATTGTATTAATTATTATTTAGGATATCGAATGTTACAGACGCGAGATAGTAAACAATTTTAATTATCAAAATAAATTAATTTAAAATATTAATTTAACTATGTTCATATTTGAGTAATTATAAGATAAATTTTAATGGTTTTTCCTTTCATTGTAGATTTTCGAATTTGTTTAACATTGTCAAGGAAGGTAAGCAAGCAGCTATAGCGGCGGCAACTCATCCGAAATGCAAAGTGAGATGGTTGAAGTGCCTGGGTGAAACGGCTCGAGACAATGCAACGGCCGCTATAAAAAATGGACTAGCGGCATGTTATAATTATTCGGTACAAAATGTCACAGAAATGGACATAAGTAATGATGGGTTCGATTTTGAGAACGAAGACGAAGACGGATTAATTACTTAAAATTTTGGGATTGCTGCGTGTGAAATCGAGTTCCAACGTTTTTGTCAAGAGCAAAAAAATGATTTATCGATTTTACATTCTTATCCTATTATCAAATCGGCATTTCTTAAATTTAATACTTTGTTGCTATCGTCAGCTCCAGTCGAAAGACTGTTCAGTTTCACCACAATGTTCAACATTGCAAAATTAATCGTTTCACAGACAAAAATTTTGAAAAAAAGGTACTCTCAAACGCGAACAGTATCTTTAAGAGCTTGAATAAAATAAAAAATACTTAATATTATCACTTATTCAATTACCATTAATTTTATGATATATATTTCTATATAAGTTCACTAAATGTATACTTTGAATATTATAATGTTTTTAAATAAACAGAGACTTTTTTATTCAAATTCAATATGTTTATTTAAAAAAACGGAGAATTCATATTGTAAATTGAATAGAAGAACATTTCTTTAAATATATTATTTTTTTCTAGGTGTAATTACTGCTTTACGCTGATATTATTTCGTTCATCAAGATATCATTTCATTCAATATTTCACATTTGATCCTGATTACTGAGCGGTAAAGTAATTGCCAAATTTTTAGGTCTGAATGCTAATTGATCAAATAATAAAAATTATCTTATTCTGATTATTTGTTAATCTAATAATCAAAGACATTCAATATTGATTATTTGATTAATCGAATAATCAAATAATCAAATAATTGTCGTCTTTAATTATCGATTAATCAAGTAATCAAATAATTTTCATCTCTGATTACTGATTAATCAAGTAATCAAAGATTTGATTATTGATTAATCGAGTAATCAAATAATTTTCGTCTCTGATTACTGATTATTCAAGTAATCAAATAATTTTCGTCTCTGATTACTGATTAATCAAGTAATCAACTAATTTTCGTTTTTGATTACTGATTAATCAAGTAATCAAAAATTTGATCACTGATTAATCGAGTAATCAAATAATTTTTGTCTTGATTACTGAATAATCGAGTAATCAAGTAATTTTTATCTCTGATTACTGATTAATCAAGTAATCAAATAATTTTTGTTTTTAAGTACTGATTAATCAAATAATTTTCGTCTTTAATTATCGATTAATCAAGTAATCAAAAATTTGATTACTGATTAATCGAGTAATAAAATAATTTTCGTCTCTGATTACTGATTAATCAAGTAATCAAATAATTTTCGTCTCTGATTACTGATTAATCAAGTAATCAACTAATTTTCGTCTTTGATTACTGATTAATCAAGTAATCAAAAATTTGATCACTGATTAATCGAGTAATCAAATAATTTTTGTCTTGATTACTGAATAATCGAGTAATCAAGTAATTTTTATCTCTGATTACTGATTAATCAAGTAATCAAATAATTTTTGTTTTTAATTACTGATTAATCAAGTAATTATTAATTAAAGCTAAAAATATTACTGAAAATATCGATGATGTCGATCTCTGCATATATCCAGTTTTATTGAAACGAATCAATTTTTATTAATTTTAGTTGCCATATTGTATTCGTTAATTTTGAAATTTTGACATTATATTTGTTATTATCGACCTCAAAAATCACTATATATAAAGTTTTATTAAAATCCGACAAAATCTTGACTTTTGGCCACTTTTTCTGGTCTCCTGGCCCATTGACTGTTCTGTAAATATCAGCGTAGGAACTGTTGTATATATTAGCTAGGGACGATCACGTATTACTTTATAATAAACCACTGTTAATTATATATAAATCACTGTCTCGTCACTCAAGCAGCCCGCCGCCCGAACCCTGAATCCCGCGGCTATCCGTAGCCAATCAATTTAAAACGGTTACAAATTGATAATCTTTATTTAGAGTGATATTGGGACTCCCGATTGCGCACATAAGCGATTGGACACAGTCGCGATTGGACACGGACTCGATTGGATACAAACCCGATTGGACACAGACCCGATTGGACACGGACCCGATTGGACACGAACCCGATTGCACACGGACCTGATTGCATACCAACCCGATTGCACACGACCAGTTAGCATACGGACCCGATTACACACGGACTCGATTGCGCACCGACCCGTTTGCACACAAACCCGATTGCACACGGATCCGATTGCGCACCGAACCGTTTGCACATGGACCCGATTGCGCACCGATCCGTTTGCACATGGACCCGATTGCGCACCGACCCGTTTGCACACAAACCCGATTGCACACGGATCCGATTGCGCACCGACCCGTTTGCACACGGACCCGATTGGACACAGACTCGATTGGACACAAACTCGATTGGACACGGACTCGATTGGACACAGTCTCGATTGCACACCGTCTCGATCGGACACAGTCCCGATTGGACACGGACTCGATTGGACACAGACCCGATTGGACACAGACCCGATTGCACACGACCAGTTAGCACACGGACCCAATTGCATACGGACCCGATTGCACACGATTCCGCATTTCAGATAGTACATGGATTTGCACTCCCCCCCCCCCATGTGGTGTGTGTGTGTGTGTGTGTGTGTGTGTGTGTGTGTGCACAAAGCATTTTCTGCACCACATTTACGACTATAAATATGTATAAGAAAAATATTATAATAAATATTTTGTACGTATTTTTACTATACAGGGTAATTCAGAACAACTTTAGGTCCGTAAAATAATGTATTCCTGACGCAATTCTAAGACAATTTTTCCTTTACCAAAATTTTATTTGAAGCGCAGTTTTTGCGTTATAAGCCAAAATAACGAATTACGCGTCGAGTACAGAAGGCAGGCAGGTGCGGCGCGCCATGAGCGTAACGCGGGCGCGGCTGACTATCCGCGTCAACTGACGGGTGATTACCACCGCATAAGTCGCTAACCATTTTATCTTGTAACAGAAAATTATGCTTTAAATAAAATTTTGGTAAAGAAAAAATTGTCTTGGAATTATGTTAGAAACACGTGTTTCTTAAAATCACTGTAATTACCAAAAGTTATTCCGAATCGCCGGCCGTCAGACGCTGCAACCAGCTAATTGTTACACGCGATGTGTGTGTATGCCGTGTTTGTATAAAAGAAAAAGAGAAAGAGAGAGAGAGAGAGAGAGAGAGAGAGAGAGAGAGAGCGTGAGAGAGAGAGAGAGAGAGAGAGAGAGAGAGAGAGAGAAAAGCGTTTATTCAACGTTCTAGGGCAAGTCCTCTAAGAACATACAGAGATCAGCTAGTATATTGTATTGGGTTAAATATGATCGAGAAATAATGATGACTTTAAAACAACGCGGCTAACCTTATTGAAATTAAGGTTCTGTTCTGAGGATATATGTATTCTAGCTGAAAACGTTATTCTTAAAATATTGTATAAAGAGTTTCATTAGCTACAAAATGTCTTAAGATAAACTTAAATATGATGACTGTATAAATACCAGACATTTTAAATAGCAGAGAATGTTCTAAGAATATGATATCCTAAAAGTCCTCAGGACATCCTAAAACAGTATTCAGCGAAATCCTGCACGTATATTAATTTTTAAAAAAGACGCGTAAATTCATATAGCAAGTAAGAAATCTTTGAATGTCGTATTTCTAGAATGTATTGCAAAATCAAACGTGTAAAAATGTCGACTTCAAAGTCAGACTAAATGTCTACACTTATTGAAACAATGTGGCATATTAACAATACTAAAAAATTATAAAAGATGACATTAAATAATTTTTTTATTTTATTTTATACAAACGGAGCAAAAACAGTTTCTTTTAATAAGTTATTCCACTTGCTATTTCGCGCGCATATGTAACAACGATTAAAAAAAACTGTAAAACTTTATATTTATCTATAAAAGTATAAGTTAACTATTGTGACGTTGCAGTTTCGCTGCGGCGTCGCAACGTCCCACCGCCGTCACAAGGTTCGAGCTCGCGCTAGCGAGAACGGCCAGGAAGTGCAAGGAACGTATCGCGATCCTCGGCAGGTCACATTGGCGATATTATTTGCGAATTCTAATTATATTTCTTTTTGTATTTTGCGTATCGGGCGCTTCACTCGGCGAAAACCAAGGAACACTGCACAGGACAAGAAATTTGGCCTTGGTGGAGCGGCGGAAAATAGAGGACAGGGCCAAGGCATAGGACGATTACCGTGGGGGCATGGGACCCTAGCGGGAACCGCGAGGCAAGCGGCACGGCAGGAAACTAGACGAGGCGTCACATTGGAAAAGCCGACAAGGCCAACCGCAGCGGAGGACCCTTCAGCTTTAACCAGCCTCCCGTATCGGCCCCGGGGAAATTATACTAACCGGAAGGCCGCTTGCAAGAGAGGAGAATCAAGGGCCCCGTGATCGAAGGACGCCTCACGAAAATTGGGTTGCGTACGCCGTTGAGCGCGAGCTGTCGCGAGGCGCGTACCGCGTACCCCTTATTGGCTGACGCCACGCGCAGCCACGTAGCGCATCCCTTGCGTGGGGAGCACATCGACTTGCGATCAAGCTCCTTACATTATCGATCGCTCTTCCGCACTAGCTGTTGCAGATAGCGTGTCAGCAACCCGGCCATCCTCGAATTCCTGTCGTGACGAAGGAAGGACGAGCGTCCCGTGCCGACTGAGGGCCTTGCAGAGGATCCGGGGATCCGGAGGGACAAGGAAGCCGGTGAGGTTGCCCGTGACGCGTGTATAATTCTGTAAAGCCACTCGCGATTCGGCGGATCGCGCTAGCGTTCTGGGATCGAGCTCTTTAGTGTATTGCAGTGCGCAAGGGCGCACTTATTAGTGTTCGGGAGCGATGGACTCCCATGCGCGGCGGGCTGTCAAGGACTCGTGGAAGCTACGATTCGCGTATCGTAGAGTTACGTTTGTGAAGCGTGCTCGCCGAAAAACGTGGCCTCTGGTCGTAGCGTTGAAGATTTATTAATTCGCGGGAGGCCGGTAGCGTGACCACCATACCGTACACGCGCGAAGTGCGTGTCAGCCGGATTTCATTGCGTACTTCGAGAATTCGCGTCGCGGCACCTGCGATTATGTGTGAGACTTCAGCTCCTCCCGAGTTTTGTCAGTATTGTTGTAAGCCGATTACAACCGTATGTATTGAAATTGCGAATCGCATCTTTCGAAAGACGTTGCAAGAAGCACCTCTTTCGAAAGACGCACAAGAATCCGCCGCGCTCACGGAAGTCCCAAGTAACTTCCGTGAGATTACAACAGCGCGCTCGGATGCAGTTCGTATCGCCTTAGAAATAAGCTCTACGCTGCAAAATCAAACCGCAAGGCTACCGCGTTCCGATGTCGAAACGCTTAGCCTCGCGAAAGCTACCGACGCCCGGTTACTGGCCCCCGAAATTGCGCCAGATACCATAATATATAAACGCGACCACGCCGTGACCGAGCGGAGTGTAACGTAATAACGTCCGAGCCACGTCGCGTACTATATACCTTATCGCGAGTGATACCTGACACCATCGCAGCTGACTGTAAGCGCAAGAGAAAGAAATAAAGACAACAAACAAGCAAGTAAGAAGCGTCTTCTTTTCTCTCATACACCGAGCCGAATCTTCACCCTTTGGGTCCTAACCCTTCAGGCAGGACGAATCCCAACTATTAACGGGAAAGAATTCCCAAAACGAGCAAACGCTCACAACAGTATTATTTCCGTCAATTCCGTTTCGTGAATGTCGCACCGTCGTCTCATTGTCACGTCGTTTGCGTTGTGATCGTATCATTTGCGTTCTCGCGTTACTTGTCGTCTCGCGGCTTGTTGTTGTCGTTAGGCTTTGCGTCCTTGTCTAACTGATTGTTATTTTCGCGCCTTTCCTATTGTAATTGCTTCGTTTGCGCTATCTAGCGAATCCGGTTATTTTCGCGTTAATTTCAATTTTCAAGTCTTTCAATTATTCTCTTGCGAGTTCCGTCTTTCACGCCCTAAGCGAAACTTCTGCTGTATTTCTTTATTCTCTCATTATTATTTCTGTTGTTAATTTCTTTTGTTGCAATAAACGCGCTATTAATGTGTTTTACTCTGAGTCTACGTTAATTCTTGTGCCGTTTTGTGTCGTCCTAATTAACCGAACGTTCGCCTGTGGCCTACCGCCCCGCCCCTCTGCCAAAATTGTAGCGGCACGACGTTAGCGCACGAGTGTAAAGCGGGATCTTGGTGTTACTTTCGCGTTTGGATTTGATACGACGAAAGTGCGTGTCTGGCGCCCAACATTTGTGGTAAATCTTGCAGATCGCTTAGCGATAAATTAGGAGGCATTCGAGGGAACGTCCATCCTCCCTCCCCCTTTCGTACCGTTTTTGATCCGCGTCGCGATTCCGCACGGCGGAACGCAAAGAAAACGCGTGACACTATATATGTTTCATCCTTCTGACAACATCTGTTGTAATGATCTGTAACAAATATGTATGCATAAACAAGTACTCATGGATCATCACGAAGCGTTAGGATGTGTATGGTCTTCGAAGTCAAGCAACGTCAGCAATGGTTGACATTTGGATAGGTGACCGTTTTCTCGGGTACAGAGATTAAATATGCTTTAACAGGTACGACTGTCGCTTGACTGAAACATGTATAGTCTTCTTCCTCTTACAAAATTATCGTAAAAATAATTTGAATTTTTAATTTTTTGTTAAAGTTTTTTTTAATTCTCAAAAACTCTTAAAAATACTTAGAAACATTAAAAAATTTTTTAAATTAATCGGAATGTTTTATTCTCTAAATTTTTCTGAGAAACGTTTCAATTCTTATAAAAAATCGATACATTTATCAAAAATTCTAAAAAAATCTAAAAAATCTGACAAAAAGTGGTCATTGTTTGCTATTCCTGGGGATGTCCTGAGAAAATTCTGTGGTATCCTCAGGACATCCGGTAAACTGTCCTCAGGATGTCCTGAGGACTAAAAAGTGGCGCTCGTTTGCTATTCCTTAGGATGTCCTAAGAACGTCCCGAGATAAAATCAGCACGTCCTCAGGACATCCACGAAGTCCGTCCTGGACGTCCTGAGGATACCGTTCGTGTGCTATCTGGGATGCCATCGAAAAAATCACCCTGGGCTTCATTGGGCCCAAAATACACCCTGGACAATTTTCATTTAAAACATTTTTTTCAAAAATACATTGCTTTCGAGATATTTTGGAGTTTTTATGTTAAAATGGCTAAACACGTTCTGGCCTAAATCGGGTACAGTATTCATAAGATCCCAAGATTTATACCATAAAATTGTGTTCAAAAAATTATCTACTTATGTTGTATTAATTTTGTTTTAGTTATATATATGTATAATAAATATTTTGGATTAAAATATACATTATACGTTTTTAATTTTTATTCTATGTGTATGTATAACAACATAATATCGTCAACGCGTGGAAAAAAAATTCTTTGAGACACTCGGACAGTGATTGAGAAATATTCAATGTGCGAGAAAATATGAAACAAGGTACTTATATATTGCTGTAGCCCGTGCCTGCGGTACCAGCGGTCAAATTAAAAAATTGTTGAAAAATGCCTAAAAGCCGGAACTGTCAACGAAACCAACTAAATGCGTTGGAACTATTGCAGAACTATCAGAAAACGCCATAAAGTTGGCTGGAACTCGTCATAAAGTGGTAGTTTACTCTTGTGGTGTGGTGCCAGCGGTCCACTTAAAAAATTGTTTAAGTATATTTAATGTACGGAACTATTGCTAAAATCTACTAGGAACTGTAGAACTATTGCGGGTGCAAGTAGAACTGTTGATATAACTTTCGTTTTTTAGTAGTGAGGTACCAAGGAAATTAGCATCTCATACCCTTAAATTTCATTTTTTTAACTAAATAAACGGAACTATTTCTGAAACTTATTAGGAACTCTAGAACTATTTAAGGTGCAAGTAGAACTGCTGTGAAACTTTCGATTTTTATTAATAAAATGCCACGGGAAGTTAGGACCTCGTTTTTCAATTTTTTCAAATTATTTTCAAATTCAATTTTTTTTAACTAAATCAACGGAACTATTATAATAATAAAGTAATTAATATTGTTTAGTTGGTAAGCATGTAAATTAAGAAAAAAACATTAAAATTTAACAAATTATTATATTCTCATACTCACTTAATTTCTGTGAAAATTACTCATTCTATCGTACAACATAATAAGATCAATAAACATTTATCAGTAATGTTTTTTAATAAAGATTTATTCCTTATTTTTAATATTATCAAAATAATTAACTTAACAATTAAGTAAAATTAACAATATATTTTTATTTCTAAAAATGTAAAAAAAATTAGTTCTATAGAATTAGTATAAAAATCATAAAAATATGTATCGGAAATTTATTTATTTGTATTTTGCTTATTGTTATATATATATTTTGGCTAATAAAATAATTTTAAAAAATAAGGAAAAAGAGATTATCACCTCTTAGCATGTGCACATCCACGTCTTAATACGTCTTATACAATCTTATATGACCTACGTCTTATTTCTCTCTGGATCTTTCTATATTAAATAGTTTTACACATCCATTTTTCATCCATCATATAACTAGTAGTTACTAGATAAATTGTATTCACATTTTTCACTTTCAACCACCTCCCCAATCAGTAAAACAATATTAAAAAAATGTTTTCAATAATATTTAAAAAACATTTAAAACATTTCTAAAAACACTAAAAATAATGAGATAAGTTCCCTTTTTTAATTAGAAAAACGTTTTTTTAAATGTTTGGACAAATATTTTTTGAACATTTTATAAATATTTGTTTTAAAGTAAGAAAATGTTTTTTTGACATTTGGTAAATGATTTTTTAAATATTTACTGAACATATTGACAACAAAAGCAAAAAAATTGATTGCATTATTAAATAATTTTGATAAATTCAACATAACCTCAGCAATCTAATAAATTTCTACGATAATTTTGTAAAGGGGAGAAGACTATACATGTTTCAGCCAAGCCACAGTACCTGTTAGAACATATTTAATTTTTACGCCTGAAAAAACGGTCACCTATCCAAGTGTCAACCACTCCCGACGTTGCTTGACTTCGAAGATCATACGCATCCTAATGCTTGATCCATGAATACTTTATGTTAATGCATACATATTTGTTATAGATTATTTCAATAGATGTTGTCAAAAGGATAAAACATGTATAGTTAACTTATAAATAAATATAAAGTATTACAATTTTTTACTGATTTTCACATATACAAAATAGTATGTGAAATATGAAAAAATATTTTTTCTCTGTTCGTAAAAAAATAAAAGATAGATGTCATTTTTTATAATTTTTGAGTATTGTTAATATGCCATATTGTTTCAATAAGTGCAATGTTGTCTTAATCTCCACTTTCTTTATGTTTCGATGTTTCAATCTGTCCCTGAGAGGTTTTATTTGTACGCTTTTGTTACTCTTTTATTACATAGATTCACTTCCTCTTTACACTTGATTTACGCTACATAATTAGTGAAGCTTCCCAACCATAATGCAAATATTTTATGAAATATTATTCTAAACTTTTTAAATGTGAAATAATTAGTAAAGAAACATTAAATAAGTGTTACATAAATATTACTTTAAACAATTTATTAAAATCTTAAATTAATATTAAAAAAATATTAATTACATATTATATAAATATATGTCCTAAATTATTATTTCAAATAATTAATTATTATAGTATAAATATTAAATCAATATTAAATAAAGATTTTTAAAATATTTTTTTAAAGGTTTAAAAAATATTACATAAATATTAAATAAATGTTATGTAAATATTATTTTAAACGTTTCATTAAAATGTTAAATTAATATTAAATAAATATTAATTAAATATTATATAAATATTTGCCCTGAATCATTATTTCAAATAATTAATTATTGTAACATTAATATTAAATCAATATAATATAATGGTTTTTTCTGGTGTCCCTTTCGGGGTCACCAGGGTGTTTTTAAAGGGACCACCAAACCTCTTACACTCAGAACTTATACTACCCACCATACATTACACTATATAAACGATACTTATACAAATATAAAGACTATCACATTTGCAGCGTAGCGAAGGTCCGACTGTCCCCTTACTTCTTACTTCTCCTCTCTCTTTTTCTGTATCCCGCAATGGACATAAGCTTTAACTATCCTCCATCCTTTCCTATCCTATACCATTACAATACACATGAGATCCCCTTCTATCGGCCGTTAGGCAGCCTTACAACTAATTGCCCCCTTTTCCTTCCATGACCCTTCTATAATAATATTCTATCTGTATATACCTCGAATCTCATTCCCCCTCGCGTCCTGGCCATAGTGCAGCCTCACATCTAAGATGCCTCCTTCCCCTTCACGTCCTTTTACCAACCTCTCCTCTTATCCCCCTTATCCCCTCATCTCCCTCTCCCTATTCTTTCACCCTCTTTCTCTCCATCTCACTTTATCTCTTCCTCTCTATACTTCTTTTCCTCCTTCCCTCCCCTCCCTCACTTCTTCCTCCCCATCTCCTTCCACCCTTCCAAATCTTCATCCCATTTCCACCTTTTTCTTTCCACCCATAATTCCCTGTTATATACTACCACCTTTTTTCCTTTCGCCCTCTCCTCCCTAGCCCTCTCCACCATTTAAGCTTCCTCTCCTCTATACACAAATCTTTATCTTCCCCAATTCCCCACGTTCTTCCCACCTCCTTCCTCCTCCAAAAGATCTCCTGTTTGTCCGCTACATCCCTCAATTCTGTAATTATCATCCATCTCCCTGCTTCTCCCCGTCTTTTCTCCATCCCTTTTATCTCCACCCCTTTCCCCAGTATTTTCATGATCATTTTTTCAACTGTACAAACCTCTCCCTCGTATCGTCCCCCTCTACTCCCCTCCTATAGTAACCTTCTCTCTCTCTTCTTCCTTTCCTCTTCTAATCCTTTCGACCTCTCTTCCGCTTTTGCCCTCCTCTTCCTTCTCATCTCCCTCTCCTTCTCTTCCAGCCTCCTTCTTGCTCTCTCTTCTATTTCCTTCTGCCCTCTCGCTTCATCCCTCTTCTCCTCTTGACTGATGTGCTCTCCTTTCTCGGTCCAGTACCACCATTTCTCCTTCCTCTCATCCTCCTCTTCTTTCTTCCCTTTCGCTGCCTTTTCTTCCCTTATCTTCCTTCCCTTCTCCTCCTCCGACTGCCTTCCTTATTCCAACTCTTTCCTATTGCCTCGTTATGCTCCCTCCTCTCTCTTCCCTTTCTTCTCCTCACCTCCTCCTCTCTCTCTTCCTTCTTCCTCTATCAATTCTCTCTGCTCCCTTCTACTGTTGTCTTCCTTTATCTCTTCCTCTCTTTCCTCTTTCTTGCTTCCTATTTCTTCCGGCGTCTGTCTTCTTCTCTTTCCTCTTCTATCTTTTCCCTCCTCCATTCCGAGCTCCCTCTCTCACTCTCCGATCTGTCGTCTTCCTCTCTTTTTCCCACCTCCTCTAGTCTCCTCCGTTCCGTCTCCTCTTCTTCTTCCTTCTCCACTTTCTTCCTTGCCTCTTCTCCTTCCCTTTTTTCTTCTCCTCCAGCCTCTACCCTCTTTCCTCTTCTTATCAATTTCGTTGTCTCCTCTGTCACTCTTCTTAACCTCAAAATCTCCCTTCTCATAAACTTCATTTCCTCCGAAAAATCTCTTATCATTCTTATTTTCCTTCTCAAATCCTTCTAGTCTTCCCTGAACTTCTTCCAATCTTCCCTTAAATCCTTCTAATTATCCATTCTTCTCCTCTTTCCCTTCTTTTACTCGCAATTCCTTCACTGCTAGTTGATTACTCTATTGCCGGCGGACCACGTGCTTATACGGACACCGTGCGTTCTTAAAACACGCTACTACCGTCCTTACCAGTGCTGCCAATCTTGATTCGCCGCCGGTCGCGCTATCTCCGCGGCTCGGCTCTACGCATGTGCTTCCGCCACTTCATGCGCCTCTTACACATCCTTGCCAGCGATGCTCGCTCTCCATCTCCGCTCCATCATCTGTTCTCCCCTCCCTTTCTTTCCTTCCTTCCGATCTTCTCTTGTTCATGTTTCGCTTACTCATCCTCTTCTTCATTCCGATTTTTATTCCTTCACTGCATCTTTAAGTCCTCACATCTGTACTTCCCTCAATTTCCCCGGCTTCTTCTTTGTCTCCTCTTCTCCCCTATCTGGTTTCGGCACTCCTTCCACACTCAATCCCCACTCTTTTAATTACGGAACTCACACAAATCCTTCCGGTCTTTCCGACGCCATCTTTCTCCCATCAATATTAAATCAATATTAAATAAAAATTTTTAAAATATTTTTTTAAAGGTTTAAAAAAATATTACATAAATATTAAATAAATGTTGTGTAAATATTATTTTAAACGTTTCATTGAAATGTTAAATTAATATTAAATAAATATTATTTAAATATTATATAAATATTTGCCCTGTGAATCATTATTTCAAATAATTAATTATTGTAACATAAATATTAAATCAATATTAAATAAACATTTTTTAAATATTTTTTAAACATTTTTTAAAGATTTAAATAAATATTACATAAATATTAAATAAATATTATGTAAATATTATTTTAAACGTTTCATTAGAATGTTAAATTAATATTAAATAAATATTAATTAAATATTATATAAATGTTCCGTATTAACGGAAATCATAATCAATAACCGCGCATGCATCGAGATCGTGACGGTGGTGGATCTCTCGAGATCGCTCTTGTTTGCGCGAGCGCGTCCATTGACACCGGAGTTTCGGTCGGCGCTCGAAGGGCAGCCGCATTTCTTGACAACATTGCCTTATATGGGCATTTTTTGGCACCGCACTTGTCTTGGTGGTGGCGACAGCGAGCCAATCACGTCTGACACTCAAGAAAACGCTGTCATCTCCTCGGGCGACAGCCGGGCGCTTTTCGCGCCCTGCCGCCAGAATCTGCCGAGTCGGTACCGCGAACGGGTCGCTGTCGCCACTATCTTCCGTACGTCTCGCGCCTTTTTCTCTCTTCGCGCTCCGCCGCGCAATCTTAGCGCCCGCGACTTGTCCGGTGCTCGCCTCCCGCGCGTTCCGCGTCTAGAGACTACCGCAACGCGCTCATTACCTAAAATAAGCGAACTGCTGTAAAACTGATTGTGAATATATTGTGAAATTTTTATTTGTGGAAAGTAAAGTGTGAGTGAAGACCAAACTCAGCCGGATTTATTTTCCCGCCATTCCGCGCCATCCTTGCTACAGCGAATTCCACGGTTGCAAACAATAAATATTTGCCCTAAATCATTATTTTAAATAATTATTTATTGGAATATAAATTTTAAATTAATATTAAATAAATATTTTTTAAATATTATTTTAAATTTAAAATAAAATTTGAATAAACATTAAATAAATGTTTAATAAATAATTTTTTTAAACTATTATTTTTAATAAAAAATTAATAATTTTTAAATATTAAATAAACGTTAAATAAACGTTTCATAAATACTTTTTTAAATCATTATTTAAAATAAATAATTAATATAAAATAAATGTTTAATAAATATTAAATAAATATTATTTGTACAATGAACGCTAATAATGTAAAAATAATCAAAAATAAATATTTTAAAAACATTTATAAAATATTGCTTACTGATTGGGTCGTTTAAAAGTTAAAAATTTCTATGAAAATTGACACTATTTTCAAGCAAATCGAAAGTTTACATGAAATATTTTACGTTGGAAGAATTCATGCTGACGGTTAATCTTTTTTTTATGACGCAGGGGAAATGCTTTGACGCATACCTAACCCTCCAAGGAGAGGATCGGGTTATGCGAGACTCACTCTCTCCATGCTGAGAGAGTACTACCTACTAAAACCCCAGCGAGTGCTCGACCTAATCCAAATTTGGAGAGGTTCCCGGCAAACTGTATAAGTATTTCTTCAGTAACCATCCCCCAGCTGGCCCTGAAGGGGCCACGTCTCGTTCCAAGCATCCTAAAATAGGATGGGACGTCAAAACAAAAAATGTAAGAGGGAATAACCGCACTACGTTATTCCCTCCGTTTCATCTCAGAGGGGCTTAGAGGGTGATTGAAAGTCCCCGCTCAGCCACCCAACCCCAGCCTGATGATTGACGCATGGGCGTCCACACGTACATGCACGCATACATACACACGCATGCAAACAATCACCCGTCTGATAGAGATAAAGAGAAGAGGATGGGTGGAGCCGGAAAAGGCTGGTTTATGGGTCCAGCTCGATGACCAATTTCTCGGCCATACTCGCCTCCAGACTCGCTAACAGCGTCATGACCCTTCCCTTTTCTTCTCTTTGCAGTGAAGACGAGGGGAGTCAGACTCTGCTCCGATTTAACCTCCACGGATCTTTCCATCCTTCCAGCGGAGGACTGGGGCTTTTAGATGCTCCCCTTTTCTTATCTACCCTCCCAAAGGCTCTGGACCAGCTAAGCCAGTCCTTTTTGGAGAGAGAACGTCTCAATCAATCTGATTGTGACTCTAGGTTTGGCCACTTCATCTTTGGATGTGGAGGCCTTAGCTCCCTCTTTCCTAACAGCGGTTATGGTGACCGCTTCCGTCAGTTTTCTTTCTTCGCCACCAATAGCTGCTTGAGATTTTTATTGTTCTCGGCTTCTTTCTTTGAGCTGTGCCTCCAGTCTATCCACGACTGCAACTGACTTGTTATCCGCGAAAGCCTTGCTCATAGCTTCCAGCCTTTCTTTAAAGCCTGGAGGGAGCTTCATCCATTCCGGCTTCTCCACCCTTGGAATCTGTTGTTCCTTAGGTGTCGGATTTAAATCTTTATGATTTTTAGCATTACTCATCTCCTCTTTGTTGGATTCCGTGAGTACTTTCATCGTCTTCTCCTCGAATGATTCCATGGACATACGGAAAGAAGGCCTCGAAGTTATTGGAGACTTATCTTCATCCCGATGCATCTGCGGCTCCCCTAGTGGGGGGCTATCTGCATCGTCTCTTCTTCTCTTCCTTCGTTCGAGTTGTCCACTGTTCTCGGGAGGTCTCCTCAGGCCTAATCGCCGACTAAGGCCCCTTTTCATTGGTGCCTTACATGATTGTTCACCCACCCTGTGGTTGGCAGATTTACCGGCATCTGAGCACATCGGACAGTGCGCCGCTTCTCGACAGGACTTGGAGATATGTCCGGGTTTTCCACACCTATAACATAAATCCTGTCTGTACTTGCCGTTGCAGGAGACAGTTGCGTGTCCAGGCTCGAGGCATCTGAAACAATTTTTCTTTCTTTCAGGTAGGAGTTCTACCAACCAGCATATCCTGAGTTTGCCTCAGTCACTTCATTTGCTGCTACCAGTGAACATTTAACCCAGCACGAGCTGAGGCCGTTTGAGGCCGGTCGAATTTGGCTCACTTTAATGTCCTGTGCCTTGCATTTGGGAGCGTCTCAGATGCACACAGTAATAAACGGACACAGCAGGCTGAATGAAACGGACACAGTAATAAACGGACACAGTAACAAACGGACACAGACCAAATGCGCACACTGCACATGCGCACGGACCAAATGCAATCCATGTACATTGCAAGCATAGTAAAGTCCACATAGGTTAGCAACTTGGACGGGGTAAGTGCGGGAGGGGGGCCGTGTTTGTGTGCAAAGCCTTCACTGCATCACATGGGTTTGCAACTTTCCGTGTGTGCATTTGGTGCGCATGTGCAGTGTGCGCATTTGGTTTGTGTCTGTTTATTACTGTGTCCGTTTATTACTGTGTCCGTTTGTTACTGTGTCCGTTTGTTACTGTGTCCGTTTGTTACTGTGTCCGTTTGTTACTGTGTCCGTTTGTTACTGTGTCCGTTTGTTACTGTGTCCGTTTATTACTATGTCCGTTTGGTCTGTGTCCGTTTGTTACTGTGTCCGTTTATTACTGTGTCCGTTTGTTACTGTGTCCGTTTGGTCTGTGCGCATTTGGTCTGTGTCCGTTTCGCACTGTGTCCGTTTGTTACTGTGTCCGTTTGGTCTGTGTCCGTTTGTTACTGTGTCCGTTTCACTCAGCCTGCTGTGTCCGTTTATTACTGTGCGCATCTGGGACTCACTCTTGCATTTACTCTTGTCAATGATAGCCTGGGCAATTTCTTTTTTGCTGGTGTCTTCCATCAGATCCCTGATCTTAATATCTGCAAGCTTGAAAGAGCGCAAAACTTTAGTCCCTGTATTGTCTCCTAAAACTTCGCGGATTCTGGCAGCGAGTTGGTCTGCTTTTTAGTCCGCATCTACTCCTGTTATTTTCAGGAGCATTTGTCCGGCAAAGGATCGCTTGGGTTTTATCTCCTCTATGCCATATTCACTGAGAGTAATCTTATCCTTGAGTTTACCAAGGATTTTCGCATATTTGCCATCGGGACAGTACAAATTAATTACCGCACCCAATGGTACCCGCCTTCTATTTATCATATTGTTAGTTGTTTTACTAATCTTCTTCTTCTTATTTGTTTCAGGTCTACCACCGGATCCAAGGGCAGCCGAAACGGGATCAACCGACGTCGTCATCGAGGGACCATCACTGTCACCATCAGGGAACTCATCTTGAGAGGTAAGTCTTCGCTCTAGCACTTCTTTTCTAAGATCTTCAGGTCTAGCGCGTCTACCCACCACTTTTGCCCATGTTTCTTTTTCGGTAGGATTTGGGGTTTGATTATTTTCCGATTGATATCTATTTTTTGACCCACCTCTTCTCCGCATCTTTTTTTTTCTGCCGCATTAGGTGCTGTCATCCCTTTATCATACCGCATTTGGATAATTCTTCTCGCTCTATCTGCTGAAGCAGACCCTACATCAGAAGTCGCTCCAGTCCCCATAGGACTGCATCTTTGCATTAGCCATTTGTCAAATAATGAGTTGATCTTCTGCATAATGATCTCCTCCAATTTCTCCTCGGTAGTAATACCTGTAAACAAACTGGTGGGTTCTCTTCTTACCTCAGGTAGTAGAGGGGCCACAGCGGAAACGCTGCCTCCTTGTTTCCTCCTCGATTTCTGAGGGCTCACCCTCTTGTCCTCTTTCTTACGCGGTGGGAAAGGCTCAGCTTGTTCCTTCGTTCCCGTCCTTATTTTTTCCGACAAGATGCCCACATGCAGTCTGCCGAGTACAGCTGGTGTCTTGTTAGCTCCAGTTTGTCAACCATTGTGCCCGGATCGTTGGCTTTGTGCACGCGTCGCCAAAACCGCTATCCCGGAGCGCATCCAATCCAGTTCTTTCAAGATCCTTTAGAATGTACCCTTTAGGTTTCCCAAATGGACTGCCACCTTCTCTACCTTTGTTGTCGCTGCTAATATTTTGGCGGCTATGTCCTTTGTGGTGACATATTCTAGGTTCAACTCCATGCCACCTTTGGCCATCTCCACCAATGAGCTGTCGTCTTCCATTGCCTCCGAAGTATGTTGGTCTAGCTCTTTTAGGAGTCTCTCTTCCTCTAGTTTTCTTTGTGCCTTAATCTTTTCTTTTTTAAATTGATATGCACCCGTTGTGGTTGGTCACCCACGTTTGCGTTTAATTATATTTAATGTTACCTCATCCCCAAAAGAGGACAGCTCATCAGGCTTATAATCGCTGTGAGGTTTCTCTCTTGCTTTCCTGATAGTACCCGACGAACATGGTACTGAGATCGTCTATTCTCGTAAGAGCTATTATTGGCTCATTGTTGCCCATGCTGCTTGTTGTAGATGGAGGAAGCTCTGCGCTTGATGACGACGAAGGGAGGGGCAGAAACCATACCCCCCAGGCATCGCCGATCTGTGGTATCCGAACCCACAGAGTTTTTACCATTAATTCGATCCTCCATTATACTTGTAATTGGTTTTTTATCGAAGTTTTTCTTCTCCTATTCCAGTGGCCTGGGGGCCTTTCAGGTCTGGACAACCAAGGCGGGATGGGCTTAGGCGAGGTGGCCCATGTTCGCGTCGTTATGGAGGTCCGTCCTTAAAGAGGCATTTTATAGGTTGTCCCCCTACCCACAAGGGACGCCCACCAATCCTCAAGATTCTCCACCTCTTGTACATTTTATTTCTAAGACGTACTGCATGCTCTTGGTCGCTCCATTATCAATAATCATAAAGATATCGACTATACTCCTCACCACGACAAGGTGGCATGCGACGAGGAAGGCTGACGGTTAACCTAACCTAACCTTTATTTTTTTTAACGAGGGGAATGCTTTTTACGCATTTCTCCACCCCGGGGATCGGTGGGGGGTATGTGGGACTCCCTATCCCTTCTCGAGATGGGCTTACCCACTAAATCCCTCGATGGTTGCCTACCACTGTCACTTACGGCGGGTCGCGGGATCGGACAGGCATGCACTGCGGCCCGCTCCGCCTATTGTCCCCCCAAGGGGATGACCCGTCCCTAAGGAGCAGCCGGACAAGTCCGGCCACTCATCTGCTCTACACTATTTGTGGCGCCGAGACGCAGCCACGCCGCCTCGACGCCTCTTCCCAGGGGGTCGGTGTGCAAGCGGGCCGCTCACGTCCCTACGTGGAGCGGCCCAATCGACCCCCGAGGGACGGGCGAAGAAAAGGCCTACGGATTTCTTACGCAAGTCCTTCTCCTCCGCTTGTCCCTTACTCGGCGGGCGGGATCGGCAGCCCTATCAGACTCCCTCTCTCGCTCCGCCTCTTCTTTCTGCGAGATAACAACCTTGCAGAAGGAGGCTATCGCAACTCATGCCTCCTCGCTGCCGACCATGGCCCGAACCACGACCGGCAGCGAGAGATCCTGCCCTATTGTATTGCTCAGGACACGGCGCCGTGTCGCCCATGTCGGACACACTTCCAGCGTGTGCTGCGCCGTGTCCCGAGCCGCCCCGCAGTGGTGACACCGCTCGTCGGGTTCTCGCCCTATACAGTGCAGGTATTCACAGAAACAGCCATGTCCGGTGAGCACCTGCACCAGCCTAAATGAAAGGGGTCCGTGCGCCCTCGCCACCCAGTCCTTGAGGACCGGGCGGATCGCCACCACGGTCCTCAGGCCCGCGCGCGCATGCGCCAAGCGCTCACGCCACAGGCCCAGGGACCTTTCTCTAGACCCCTCAGGCCACCGCCATCCGGGGTGTCGGGGTGATCCCCTCCCGGCGAAGGGCCTCCAGCGGAAGCGATCGGCGAATTCCTCCGCCAGGATCTCCCAGGGGAATTGCCCTGACGCACTCCGCCTCCCACGGGGTGGTACGGCACGCCCGTGCTAACCGCACGGCCAGTCTGCGCTGCTCTCTTCTGAGAACGGTGGTGCAAGGCAGGCTGACCGCCAAGTCGCCGCTCCACACGGGCGCACCGTAAAGCGCAACCGAGACCACCACCCCGACATAGAGGCGGCGCGGCCTATCCCCAGGCCCCCAGAGATTGCGCATCAGTCTCCCTAGGGAGGTGGTGACCGCCCTCACTCGAAGAGCCAATCTCTCAAAGTGAGCCCGGAAGCTCCATTCGCTGTCGAGGACGAGACCCAGGTATTTTAACCTGTTCCTGACCCCGACCCGGACCCGCCCCCTTCCCACGGTGATGTGAGGAGGGCCGAGGAGGGCCCCGCGATTGAGGTCCGGCGAACCAGATCGCTTCGGTTTTATGCAGGGCCACCCTCAGTCCTATGTCCTTAATCCATCCGACGACCAGCGTCACCGTCGCCGTCGCGCGCCGGCTGGCTTCCCCCCCCCCCTAGTGAAAACTGCGTAGTCAAAATAACGTTAATATTAAAATCGTTGTTTCGCATCATTGCGGCAAGAAAATTTTTTAATATGACAAAAATTTGACCCCATATATTGACGTGCATCATAAAGTATAATATAAGAAAAGATAAAAATAGATGTTTAAGTGATAATTAGTAATGTTATATGGAAAAAAATTCAATCAGTATCATGTGGTATCAAAATGACATTAACATGATGTCAAAATGACTAATATTGATGAGACAACAACGTTATCATTCAAGTAGAATAATATAAGTCAGCAACGTCAGAATGAATAATAATAAATCGTGATTAATCGGAAATGTTTTTATTAAAAAATTATTTTCAAATCATTTTTACGTTGTTTCGACATCATGATAACTTTATCAATCAGAATCTCGTATTTTTCTTCCGAAGAAATAAAAATAAAGACCTCCTGATTGGTTAATTTTTTTATATGTTATGTATTCTGCGTTACGCAAAAATCTAACATTCCGAGAATGAACGATACACCGTATAATGATCATGCGTATCATGCGTAAAACGGAACCTAGCCCTGTATGCACATCATGCCTGAAATGGTAAGTAACGCATCCTACATGACCGGCGGGTAGTGTGCGTTACATGTGTCTCTGCGTAAGCTTGGAACGGACGCGAATGTTCTTGTGGAACGCAAGTGTGTGCGGACGTGTTCTACCGGCTAAATTGAGACGCAATTTTTAAACGTAGTTGACGCGCTTGGCCCTTGACTGTATATATATTATGGCCCCAGTTTTGTTTCTAAGGAAGGGACGGATGTCATAAAGAAGAATTCAGAAGTTTCTGCAGGTGCGGGCGTGTATGTGCATTCACGACGAGTGTCGAGTGTCGATCTCGACTGCTACGAAAAAACTGCTAAGATAGTCGAAACCTATAATTACGCACAATATTTGATCTAAATAGATCAAATAAATATGGATCGAAGACCAGTAAGTATACACATTTTCTGTATATTTCCTTACTTACAACGTGCTTATGTAGCAAGTAATTAAGGTTAGGTTATATTTCTTGCTGTTCTTGGCTATTGTTGTTCACTCATTCTGGCTGCTTTTCTTTTACGAAACATAATTGATATTTTTGACTCAAGTCGACATACATCGTTATTCATTTAGAATTTAATGCAAACATAATTGATATGCTTTAACTCTACTCAGAAAGAGAGTCGAAATGTATTCTTTTGACCGAAAAACGTATTTGCTCTTAGTATTTTAATGAAATCTTTTAATGCAAAACTTATATATTATGTATATTAAGACTTTATTATTGATTTCAGTAAGAATACCCAGATAACCAAACGCCTATGAAGTTGCCGTCATGTTGCTGTCAACCGTTGCAGCAACCAATTTCTAGAAACTCGAGACAAGGTGCTTCAGCATTGTGCGTCTTAGGTTGTACTCACGTGAATTCGACACTAGACTACAGCATGTTGACGGCAACTTGTTGATGTTGGTTTGCTCTCCCGACGAATTAATTTGTGACAGCTACATGACGGCAACAAGTTGCTTAATGTTTTAAGAGTAAAAAATTGTTTGCATTATTCAATCATTTTGATAAATTCAACGTAACCTCACCAGTCCAGCATCGCTTAATTTCTACGATAATTTAGGGGAGAAGACTATACATATTTCAGCCAACCCACAGTCGTACCTGTTAGAATATGTTTAACTTAAACGCCCGAAGAAACGGTCACCCATCCAACTGTTAACCACTGTCGACGTTGCTTGACTTCGAAGATCGTACGCAACCTAACACTTTGTGATGATCCATGAGTACTTCATGTTTATTCATACATTTGTTAGAGATCATTTCAATAGCTGTTGTCAAAAGGATCAAACATGTATAGTTAACTCATGTTTCTATAATTAAACATAAAGTTTTACAGTTTTGTACTAATTTTTACATATGCAAAATAGCTACATGTAGAATAACTTATAAAAAAATCTATTTTTGCTCTGTTCGTTAAAAATGGAGGATAGATGTCATTTCTTCTAATTTTTGAGTATTGTTAATATGCCATATTGTTTTGATAATATATATTGTCTTAATCTTCACTTTCTTTATGTTCCAATGCTTCAATTTGTGTCTCTTAGAGGTTTCATTTATACGCTTTTAATACTCTTATTATATAGATTCACTGTTCTTTTACACTTGATTTATGCTTCATAATTAGTAACGCTTCCTAATCAGAAGTCAAATATTTTTTAAAATAATATTTTAAACTTTTTAAATGTGAAATAATACTACATAAACATTAAATAAATGTTACGTAAATATTATTTTAAACAATTTATTAAAATGTGTTAAATTAACATTATAAAAACATCAATTAAATATTATATAAATATTGGTCCTAAATCATTATTTTAAATAATTAATTATTGTAACATAAATATCTCTATTAAACCAATATTTTTTTAAATATTATTTTAAACAATTTTTTATATGTAAAATAAAAATTACATAAATATTAAATAAATACTATTTAAATAATTTTTTTAAATTTTTATTTTTAATAAAAAATTAATAATTTATAAATATTAAATAAACGTTAAATAAACATTTTATAAATATTTTTTCTAATTCATTATTTGAAATAAATAACACAGGCACACACACAAAAAAAGTGGTTGGTCCGGCGGACTAGACTAGTCAATCCTTATGTATTTCGACCCGCTGAATCCGAATCTAAGGTCAAAATTGCAAAGTTAGCTTGCATTTTCTAACCTCAAAAAAAATTTTTTTTTAATATTGGTCCGGTGGGCCAGACTAGTCAATCCTTATGTATTTTGACCCGCTGAATCCAAATCCAAGGTCAGAATTGCTGAATTAGCTTATTTTTTCCTAACCTCAAAACAAATTTTTTTTAGGTTAGGAAATGCGAGCTAACTTTGCAATTCTGACCTTGGATTCGGATTCAGCAGGTCAAAATACATAAGGATTGACTAGTCTGGCCCACCGGACCAATATTAAAATAAAAATTTTTTTTGAGATTAGAAAATGCGAACTAACTTTGCAATTCTGATCTTAGATTCGGATTCAGCGGATCGAAATACATAAGGATTGACTAGTCTAGTCTGCCGGACCAACCACTTTTTTTTTGTGTGCCTGTGTAATTAATGAAATACAAATATTTAATAAATATTAAAGAAATATTATTTATACAATAAACGCTAATAATGTAAAAATAATAAAAAATAAATATTTAAAAAACGTTAAAAAAATATTGTGTGCTCCTTGGGCAGGAGTTGTCTGCGACAAACAGTAATTTTACAGCAACATGATGGCAACATATGCTTAAATATTAATAACGTGCATATGACATTAATACCTTCTAAATCGAATAGAAATGTGTAATAACTCACGTCAACAAAAATCGTATTTTTAATTTTCTGAATAACGTATACGTTATTCAAAATTATTTATTTAAAGTATTTTTTATTTTTTTAATTTAATTCAGCAAACATAATTTATAAAAATAATACAGTAAATAATTATTTATGTGAATTATTTAAGTTTCTAGATTTAATAGTAAAAAATAATATAGGTACATAATTGTGTGTCATTTTTTTTACGTATTTTTGTAATATGCAAAGGTATATAGACAATAAAAAATATTGTGATTATTTTCGTGCAATATGCTGCTTTGTTGTTGGCAAATTGTTGTAAACATTTAATACTTACACATTGTTTTAACTTTGTTAACAACGAGAATCAATTTACATTACAAAACTGCAATGATTGAGAACAAATATGCAACACACGAAGGAAAACATTATCTCTTTTTCGTTGCCGTCACGTTGTCATCAAAATGCTGTTGACCGTTGTTGACGCAACGACAAGTCATCAGTTGTCGTCATGTTGCCGCCACATTGCTGACAACCTACCGTACTAATATTGCTGACCGCTTGCTCTTAAAATTTTATCAACTGAATCCTTTTATAATCACTCATGTTGCTGAATACGATTGCATTCCTAATATGATGACGACAACCAAGCAACAACTATTTGGCAACTCATGCAGTGCTCTCATTAGTTTGCTTGAAATGATTAATCACGCTTCGTTATCTGGGTATATGCTATATATTACAATAATAAATATTACACTGTATCACGTTTTATTTAACTGTAGCAAATTGTACTCAAGTGTATTATGTAGATTTGTGTTCTAAAAGACAAACAGCCTATATATGCGAACAGCTGTCTCTGAATTCATGAATATATGTAGTTAATTAAGTTATAAAATGTTAAATTTATTGATAGAGAGCAAAACTAGAAAAGGCTCATACTATTTTACATTATATTTGTAGCGTTATGTCATTTTTTAAAACGTTAAAGTTATTTATTGACAGTTTTGAAGCTCACAATATTCAAATATTGTAAATTGCAGATTATGTATTGTTTGTATAATGTGACAATGCATTTTTCTTTGATATGTAAAATCGTTTTGAAAAGGCGAGCTCAGATAGAGTGTAAACGTAGATTGCGATTACAATTGCATGAAACAGAATATGAAGAGTCAAGTATATCATTTGACGCATCTCATCATCCAAATGTATATGAAGAAGTTCTAGATTTAGAAGCATCAAATGCATTAAATGATGTAGTAATGCAGGAGCAAAAACAATTTGAACAAGAGCAAATAGGAAATGACAATTGTGGGTAAGTTTTGTATCTAGTGTACGTTACTCCCCACTCGAGATGTTCCACCGCGTGGAGCTTTTTGGTCGCCCTGAAAAGGGCGGTTTATCATGCGTCCTTATAAGGACGGTTGTCCCTCGTTGATCGATGCGACAAACTCTGCGTATAGGTCCTGTGGCTTCAGCTGAACCCTAGCGCTGTGGCTTTGCGTCTTCTTCTTGGGGGCCCGTGGAATCCTGGGCTTTCCTGAAGGTGTGCTAGGCCAGGAGTCGTCGGAACCACCCGAAGTCTTAGCTTGAACGCTAACGTCAACCTTCGGTCGGGTTGGCGTAGTCTGCGTTCCCGTTGTGTGCTGCAGGTAACGGGGAGTCCGGTTGATCCGCTGAATCGGTGGAAGGTCCCAGGGAATTAATCTCCAGGGCAACTTCGTTTCCCCCGGGTCGAGTCTCGGTGTCCTCAGGTCCTGGATCCGGGATGCTGGTCGCTCCTCCGGCCGGGCCGGTCGGTGGTTCTTCCGTCTTCGCGGCAGGATGCTGCCGTTGAGCTCACTCCTTACAGGAGGCCCTGGGGAGAGCATACTCCCCGCAGGAAGCCCTGGTAAGAGCGCACTCCACGAAGGAGGCCCCGACAAGAGCACACTCCACGAAGGAGGCCCTGACGAGAGCACACTCCCCGAAGGAGGCCCGGGTAAGAGCACACTCCGATACAGAGGCCCTAGGTCGTCTCGGACGAGCACACTCCGAGAGGGAGGCCCGTCACTTACACAAAAGAGAGTACAGAGAATATCCTTACGTTTATTCTCTCTATGAATCTAGGATTAGATTAGATTAGCCAGCGCTGCGGGTGGTCTTTATATAGCCGGGCCGCTGCATCTCACTCCGGAGTGCCGCGGCCGCTCTATCGGCTGCGCCGCGCATTGCTCCGCTGGCGACTCGCGGCGTGGGCGGTGAGCGCGCGTCGGTTGACGCGCCGGTGTACGCCGTGAGCGCATTAGCTCAGGCGCGCTGCTAGAGTGGCGTGACCGCCACAACAATCAATCTGAGGATAACGTTTTACGTAAAGATGATAATACAGATGCATCATTATGAGATACACGAGATTCCATGAAGGATATCAGTGATAGTGAAACAGATGAGTTTGATGAAAGTGTCCATTTACATGTGGCCCTGGCAGAATGGGCTTCTCATGATGTCTCAAAAAGAAAAGTAAATAGTTTGTTGAGTCTTCTACGTAAAGTGCATCCAGAGCTTCCTAAGACATATGTAACTTTGTTGAATACACCTAAGACCACAGCAGTATCTGAGATTGATGATGGGCATGTATGGTACAAAGGAATAAAAAGAAATCTTGAATCTTTTTTGACTCAAGAATATTTAGATTCATAGATAGATAAAACTAGATATTAGTATAGACGGATTACCTTTGGATAGATATGGAAAGTTACATTTTTGGCCCATTCTAGGATCCTTAGTTGATAAAATTTGTGAGCCTTTTATTATTAGTGTTTATTTTGGTATGGAGTCAAAACCCTCAACACTAGAACAGTTTTTAGACAAATCTATTATCTTGTATGCATTGGTGTGATGAAGAAATTTTTGATTCGATTATTGGAAACAAGAAACCAAGGTAAATTAACAGATGAAAACATCGAAACTTTTAAAAATACTTCAGCATGGATTGGACAATTTATTTCCAGGGAATTTAATTGAAAGCCTTATCAATTTAAGAAGGTTGCTTATCTTAAAGCTACAGAGCTTAGAGGATTTTTACTATATGATGGTATTAAAATAATCAAGGATAATACTTCTAAGACAACATATAATACTTTCTTGCTATTACATTGTAGCATTTACATCTTAGTTTCTCCTTCACTCGTGCTGAACATTGCAATAAGAAATGCTGCTAGAGAATTTTTAAACTTATTCATACAATCCAGTAGCCGCATCTTTAGCCGTGACTTTGTTGTGTTTAATGAGCATGGACTTACTCATTTAGTTGATGAATGCGATGAGTATGAATCCTTGGACTCATTTAGTGCTTTTCCATATGAAAATTATTTGCACATAATTAAACAGTCATTACGATCTGGGTATAATCCTTTACAACAATTAGCTAGAAGGGATGCTGAAACCAATGGGCGTTTATCACAGCGGAAGAATAATATTGAAGGTATACGATTGACAAAAAATCATATTGATCCCAATGAAACTGTTCAAGGAGAACATTATAAAATGCTTACAAACAAGAATTTTACATTGGGATGCGTTGCTCCTGATTACTGCTTTAAAACTGAAAACGGAACTGTGGTTTTGTTGCGAAATATTGTTCTTTCTGAAAACAATGTAATAATTCTACGTGGCCAGCAATTTCGAATGCAAAGTAATTATTATCAATATTATAAATAAGTAATTATTATCAAGTCCAATAGACTCATCTCTGATTCGAATCGTTCTTTTTTCACAATTGGATGAAACAGTTAGATCTTGGAAAATAAATGATGCAATTAAGAAATGTGTCCTTATTCCTGAAAATAATGATTCATTTCTATGCATTCCTCTTGCGCATATTTGATATATTATAATTACTGATACTAGTAAGTTTTTGTCGTCTGTACTTTGTTTTTAATTAGTTATTAATTATGTTTTTTGTTTTGTTTTTTTTTTTTAGTATGCTGTAGTGTCCTTTATCGAAGAAAAAGAAAAAGAAGAAACCATTGCAGTGGTTCCTGTTAAATGGATTGACAAGCCTGATAATAAGATTACTGATGTTCTGACCTCCAAAAAACTGGCCTGAAAAAGGATCGAGACTTGTGCATTTACAGACAGTTATAAAAAATTGTATTGAGCCTAACATTTATTGGCTTCTTTATAAAGGATCAGTTCTTCACTTATACCGTAAGTTTGTTAAATGATGATATGTCAATTTTATTTTATTCATTCTTTATTGCATAAAGTTTGATATGGAAGTCTTATATGATTATAAGATGTTTAGATTTATAGATTTTTTTTTATAGATTTTTGTTTATAGATTTTGTTTCTTTTCTGTGATTGTAAACTCAAGCTTATGCTTGAAATTTTTATATTTTAAACATTTTCATTACAACTGAATAACTATTTTTTAATAGAATAATGTAGTTAAAATTTATTGTTTTATATTTGTTTACTGCAGGTGAATATGATGATGCAGTTAAGGGTTTAAAGAAAGCTGAGGATGACACATCACTTGAAACGGAGGCAGACAATGCTCCACGAAAGAGAAAACCGCCAAGGCGATTTATTGACTCTGATGAAAACAGTGAAGCTAAAGAAAATAATAATATGCTGCCTCAAAAAGGAAAACATCTTGATAAGTTAGAAAATTGAGCGAAAGTGATGAGAGTGACAGTAGCACTTGGCCTCAGGTGAATCCTGATGTTTTAAATGCAGTCAAAAAAAATTCTATTAATGTGTATCAAGATAAGAAAAAGGAGAAAGTACAACCTTTAAAAAAAATATCAAGTTTAATGTCTTTCAAAAGTTCCACGGTAATTTTAATCGAAGCAATGAGCGAAAACAAAAGCAATTGCAAAAGGTTTGCAGTGGCCAATCTCAAAGTAATATTAGCAAAAAATACGAGAAACAGAAAATGGATTATTCCAAGCAGAAGTTTGTACCAGTAACAATGGCAAACAAAAACCAGGCAACATTTTTCAATAGTAAAGCTTCTGTAGATCTCTCCCCTATTAAAGACAAAACGAGCAGTAAAATCTCTAATGCTCTTAACACTTCTTATAACTCAATGTCTACATTTGATTTTATATTTGATGATAATGTTCCTCAAGAAAATCAATTTCCACTCTCAACGAAGATAAACAATCCTAATAAAGTATTTTCATGTTCATCTCAAAGCCAGTCATGTTCATTGGTAGAAACTATTACTTCTGATACAAACTTTGGAGAAACTGATTTTTCACTAACCAATTCAAAGGCTATTTAAAATAAAACTCTTTCAACATCTTACAATGTAAAAGAGAAGGAAAGAATGTTACAAGAGAAACCTCATTTCTTGAACTTTAAAGATAAAGGTATTTATTTATGTTTATGTTTTAAATACTTATAGCTTTCATAGAAATATTAATTCTCATTGCTTTTTTTTATTTATTAGGTGATTGTGGATGCAAATATTGTCATAATGAAATAAAACTAAACAGCGCAGTACTTCTGGAAATTAACAAAAAGTTGGATTCAATATTGATTAATCAGGCAATCATTGTTCGGTCGGTCAATCCAGATCATGCTAAATCTATAATACCTTCTAATATTCCATCTATTCTTCTAAAGACAAAGAAGGACTTTCAAAACATGGACACGTTTATAGTAGCTAATCGCATTAATTATGAAGCTATAGTACGTATAATATTAATTAATTTATATATATTATTACATATAAATAATATTCATTACATATAAATATGTATAAAGCAGGGTTGGAAAGTTTGTAAATAAATACAATTTTTCTCTTAAAATGTAACTATCTGACTATTACAAGTTACTGATTTTGAAAAGTAACATGTTTTAATTATTTAAAAGGTCACGAGTGTTACTATTAGGTACTTTTCCTTTAGTTGTTTGTAATTTTTATGGACTGCTATTTTAAATAAATATAAATTTTATTTTTCTAACAATTAAATTATTTTTTATTATGCTAACACTCGATTACATACTGCATTATTTTATGTATAATGAATCACGCTTATTTTATTAACTCAAAATATTTTAACTGAATTAAGAATTTACTACATATATGTATAATAAATTAATATTTATACTTGTAACATACTATCAAAATTGTCGTTACTTTTAGCTAAAAATATTTAATTCAAGCTTTGTAGTAAAATTATTGGTCAAATTAAAAGTTCAGATCTTGTTTTAAAAAATAAAATTTTAACTTTAATATTTAAATGATGTCATTCTTAAAAATGATTTATCACTTTATTTTGTGCCTGTGTGTTAAACGCACACATATGCTGATGAATAAATTTGAAATGTATAAAGTAAAATAAAAAAAAACTTAAATTAGCTAATAGTTACAAAAAATTTAACTATAAATTATAATTATTTAAAAAAGGAACAAAATTATAGTTATTTAAAAAAATAATTTTAACTCTAACTTCAAGTAACAAATTACTTACCAATTTGGATACAATGCATATTAAAAATTTACTAAACAATTATGATAATTACCTTTTGTTCCCTAACAGCGAGATCTGCTTCATTCAAAATGTGGTAATGCTTTTAGCACAGTAACTATTTCCTCAGAACGCAGTGTTACAGGGAACATTTTATCCAAATTGATCTCAAATGAGCTTGCCAAACAGATAAGTTGGAGTGGGTGAGTCAGAAGGTGAAAAAATACAGTTTTCTAACACAAAATTATGTGAGGCTGTATTTGATAAGTAACCTCAATTTGTTTGAGTTTATCACATAAATCTTATAATTTACACACTATTCACATTAAATTATTTCTTTAATACTTATATGATACGCAAAATATACATCAGTGTGTTTCTTCTGATAATATATTTTGTTGTGGCCCTTCTTAGATAAAGGATCACAGGTAATAGGGATCGCCTGTCGATACTCCTCGGGTCAGGTCTTGGAGAGATTGTAGCCAGTTGTAATATAACAATATATATATATTCTGTCTTGGTTACACTTGATAACACGTATACAATAACCCGTAACAAGTATGAGAGAGTCAGCGACATACGTTCGTCGCTGTATACGGTGTAGCAAAGCCCGCTCGTTGTCTGTAACTTGGTGTATATATACACCGTTTTTTGGGCGTATGACCGGGGAAGGTACTTCCGCGGTCACTGGCCTTTGGACAGGGTACTTGCTTAGCCAGCAATTGCTGGCTACGCGGATTCCACCCCAAAATCAGAGGGAGCGTCCTAGATGCGCACAGTAATAAACGGACACAGCAGGCTGAGTGAAACGGACACAGTAACAAACGGACACAGACCAAACGGACACAGTAACAAACGGACACAGTGCGAAACGGACACAGACCAAATGCGCACAGACCAAACGGACACAGTAACAAACGGACACAGTAACAAACGGACACAGTAACAAACGGACACAGTAATAAACAGACACAGTAACAAACGGACACAGTAACAAACGGACACAGACCAAATGCGCACAAACCAAATGCGCACAGTAATAAACGGACACAGTAATAAACGGACACAGTAACAAACGGACAAATGCGCAAACTGCACATGCGCACAGTGTCAATCAGACAATAGTTAATTCATGCAAAATCTTAAAAAAAAAAAAGAAAATTGAGGTAATTAACAAATAAGTGCGGTGATCTAATCTACATAATTTTATTCAAATAATCGGATAAATATTAATAACTAAAGTGTGTGAGTAAATCTTAAATAAACATTCATTCCGCGCATTGGTAATGTAGCGTGTAATAATTATTCAGTTTAGCAACGTAAATATCGATGAAACTGTGCTCATTCGACGCATTTTTTAACGAAACGAAAGAATCTGGCAGAAAAAAGCTCTACCTCACAAAGCGAGATATTAATCGTTATAGTTCTTTAATCGACAGGTTAGGATATCTGTCATGTTTGTATTTTTGGTTGAGAATATATTCTTTCTCAATCAAAAGCACAAATAATTTAATGCAAAGTATTATCTCGTAAGTATTACCTCGTTGATGTCATAAAATACGTACACATATACGTTGCTGCATTTCGTCGTAATGACAGATTTTATAACCTGTCAAGTTGTCAACTTTAACGATTAATATTTCGCTTCGCGGGGCAGAGCGGCTCATTTTTCTGCCACATTCGTTTGTTTTGTGCAAAAACGCGTCGTATGATCATAATTTCACCAATATTTGCACTAGCGTGATTAAACAGAATAATAATTGCCATATATAAATGTATATGGAATTATACGTGTGTGCGTGCGCGGTGCGCGCGCGCGCGTGTGTGTGTGTGTGTTCAATTTAATTACAATACTTTCGTATAATTATATTGTGCATATTAATTTGTGAAGGAAAATTGCTATCTCGTATTGTATTAGAATTTCATTTACTTTTACTGTGTGTTTCAGGTACTAACAAAACATGTCTCTGGATCAACCGCCGTTTATAGAAGAATCATTCAGATTGATAAAGATATCAATAAATCCATTTGCAAAGCATGAGATTCTTTTAAGCGAGGATTTATTATTAATGTCTTCGCTATGAGAATCTTGTGTAATGTTATGGAGTTTCTTCAAAACTTGAGTTTCTTCAATCTTATACTAGAATGTGTGCTTTCCAGCAAGACACAGTGTAACACAGTGTCCACTAGTGTGAGCGAGACACATTGACATGTTCTTTCTCACACTAATGGACACTGTGTTACACTGTGTCTTGCTGGAAAGCACACAATGTCATACTTACTGTGTTTCAGGTGTCGAGGAAACAATATGTCTCTGGATCAACCGCCGTTTATAGAAGAATTATTCAGATTGATGATAAAGATCAATAAATCCATTTGCAAAGCATGAGATTCTTTCAGGCGAGGGTTTATTATTACTGTCTTCGCTATGAGAACCTTGTGCAATGTTATGGAGTTTATTCAGAAATTGTAGCATATATTTTATTGTTACTCTTGTATTGTTTATACCTACTGGGTATAAGAACGACAAATGTTATTAAAAATTAAATAACTCAAATGAAATAGGATAAAATAAAGTTCACACAATCATGCAAACATCAAAGTGAACGCAATTTTTGCTGTCTCAATACCAAATAACGGTCATTTTATTAGCACTCGTAAAGATGTAGAATGTGTTCAGTAGAAAAAAATCTCTCTGCAGTTACTGTTGTAAAATTCGTTTATGCATTTAAACATGACTGGAAATAAGGGCAAGAACCAATTGTACTGAAAAATCTTGCAACAGTTGTTAAATTGTTACTACTTTCTCTGCTTAATTCCGCTACAGTAGAAAGAGATATTTTAAATTTCTGTCCTATTTTAAAACTAAAAATACATTTTTCTCTTACTCGGTTTTTATATTCGTCTTACTATTACTATCCGTAGTCGCCTTTTAGATCTCAAATCTGATTTGTGTTGAAATGCACACAAAAAAAAAAACATTAGCTTTTAGTTCAATAATATACTTGACGTTAATACTTTTTTTTTTGAAAGTATTATAAACATTAGCATGCCTGTATCAAACTACTATAATATGTTCGTGTGTATAAAAAATATACTGAATTTCATATTACTCAACATAGCTGAATTTATTCGTTTGTTACAGATTACTGCAGCGATTTATTGTTTTATTGCCGATACTTTAAAAGGAATCTTTACATGTCTGCCATTCAGTGTCGGTATGCACTGTTTCTTGTAAATAAAAAAATAAAACTCATTAATAATCGAACAATTCTAACTTTATTAATGTAAAAAAAATACAAAATACATTGTATTAGTTTAATACAACATATGCTGTTGCAGTAGAATACAGCATCCAAAACCAATCTCGTCCAGCAAGAGCATCGTTTATGCCTTTTTTTATGCCTTTTTATGCCTTTACATATGGTCGATGATGAATATCAGGTATAACAAGTACTGCACAATACTGCTTTAAATCTCTGAGAAGTATATCTAGCTTTGAAAACTGCTGATAATAACATGAACGCAAGTATTTCCAAAAAATCACTTGTAATAATTCAGAGACAAAGCTCTTGTTGAAAATGAACAATTAGATTCTCCAATTCAAAGAAATACATATCCTGTTGCGCATGATAAACCATCTACTTCAACAACTGACACAGATATTACAATTAATATATATCGATACTGCAGATTTTATCACAGTTGTAAGTTATAATAGACGCGCAAAATGTAGCCAACATTTTTTTATAAAGAAATAACAATAAACTTAATCATATTATAAATTTATATACGTATATATGTGAGGGGATGTGTGATGCATGGTGTCTGGATGATAGGTGTGTGGTATGTGAATATGTAGTGGTGTGGGTGTGTGCGGATGTGTGTGTGCGCGTGTGCATGTGTGTGTTATATTTTTAGTAAATAAACATTCTTAGCAAACACCAATTAACTATTATATAATTATTAGTTACAATTTCCTACTCCATAATATAACTTTGTAAGTTTTGTACAACTGTTATAAATTATATAACAATTATATCGTTAAGTTTATTTTACTTCTAATTATAATATAGACATTTCCGAAGAATCACTTACAATAATTCAGAGGCAAAACTCCACTTTATTTCAGCAAAGTTTTACAATATTATAGCATGTAGCTGATACATACGATTATCCTATGGTATTACAATTTATGTCCCATTTACGTAAAACATGGTTGCCTGCAGCAAACAAAGTCTCTGTGTATGGTTGTTCAGTTCGAACAAATAATTTGGTCGAAAGTTTCCATAACACAATTTTAAATAAATTCGGAAGTAGACATCCAAATGTGTGGATATTTATTGGTGAGTACGTTTTATTACAATAGTTTTGCTACAATAATTTCATATAATACAAAAATAATAAGATGAACAGGTCAATATTTCAAACTAATACCAATTTTCACATTATAATATAATTTATTTAATTAAAAATATATTATAAACTCCATTAAAATCAACTGTGTTAAAATTGTTAAGCAAATTTTGAAACATTTCGACTATACATAGTCCTCTTCAGTCGTGCCAAATTATCAATATTTCTGAAACTAAACATGAGTAAAATAATGCAAACGAAAATATAATTAACCATTTATATTCAATCGTCATCATTTTATGGTTAATTATATTTTCGTTTGCGTTATTTTATTCATGTTTAATTTCAAAAATATTGGTAATTTGGTATGACTGAAGTCAAAACGTTTCGAAATTTGTGTAACAATTTTAACATGGTTGTTTTTCATAGCGTTTATGATATATTTTTGATTTAATAAATTATATTATATTTTGAAAATTAGTATTAGCTCGACATATTGACCTGTTCATCTTATTATTTTTGCTTAACATTAACGCGAGTTCTTAATAATTTGTTGATTTTTTGTTTTTCATATAATACATTTTATATAATACACTTTTATATTGTAGAAAATTAAAAAAAGTAATTATCGATCAAAGAATTGATCTATGTCGCTTACAAAATAACCTTCAGGCACGTAGACCACAAACTCGAACCAATAAAGAAAGAAATAGTATGATCTTACAAAAACAGAATAATCTTGTAGAAAATCGGTAACATTATAATTCAATTATGAAATAAAACTAAATCCACGAAAAAATTGTTTTCTAAAAATAATTGCAAGTTAATATGTAAAAATATTTATTTTTTACAGATTATCAGTGTCTGAATTTTTGGAATTATTTAGTCAGTTTTATCAGATCTATTTATACAATTCGGAGACTATTAATAAAGGTTATTATTTTAGTATTTTTATTGTATGATTTTTATTTAAAGTTATTTAAGGTTTATATTTTATGAAATTTAAAATTACCATAAAAATATGTAAAACATAAGCTTTTGGGTTGAAAATATGGTATGTTTTTATGGTAATTTTAATTTCATAAAATAATCTTAAATAACTTTAAATAAAAATATATAATCAAACCACTTTTAAAAATAAAAAAATATTAAAATTATAAATATATCAAATTTTATAAAAATACTACTATTCTACAGAAATTTTTTGTAAGTTAACAGTTCAATTAGACATCATCAAAAATATTTAAATGTTTAAGTTTTATTCATATGAATAAAGCTTAAATAAAAATCATTTGTTTTTTGTATATTTGATGAAATGTTTATTGTACGCAGCTATCGCATTAATAAGATCCATATTTCTGACACAGAAAAGTTGCTTACTTTACTTAATTTTTTATTTCTAAAAGTGGTTTGACTACATGTTGACTTTTTTCATTTAATATGATTGAATTTTTTAAGTAAGATATTTTTGTATTACAGAGATTTTAAATACTGAAAACGAGAATGAAATTTGTACTGATTTTTTATCTGAAAATTTTAATTCTACATCAACAGAAAGTACGTATTTGTATGAAATCACAAATATTTTTTGTATATTATTATTTATATATTACTATATATATTATCAAATTGTATCTTTTTAATTTGTATAGCTTTGAGAACTGCTGACAATAACGTAGACATTTCCGACGAATCACTTACAATAATTCAGAGGCAAAACTCTGTTGAAAATGAACGAATGGGCTCTCCAATACAAAGAAATAGATATCCTGTTGATGAACCATCTACTTCTACAACTTACACAGGTAATATAATTGATATCGACACTACAGATTTTACTTCAGTTTTAATAGTTACACAAATATTTTATTTTTATATTATTATTACTATATTATCAAATCGTATCTTTTTAATTTGCATAAGCTTTGAGAACTGCTGACAATAATATTGACATTTCCGACGAATCACTTACAATAATTCAGAGGCAAAACTCTGTCGAAAATGAACGAATGGACTCTCCAATACAAAGAAATATATATCCCGCTGATGAACCATCTACTTCTACAACTTACACAGGTAATATAATTGATATCGACACTGCAGATTTTTACTTCAGTTTTAAAAGTTACAACATTTCTTTACAAAAGCCTGATAACAACGAATCATGGTATAAATTTATATCCCAGATAGCACAAAATATTTATAAAATATTTATAAAAAAAAATCTTTGTAATAAATATTTTGTATATATTTTTATGTCCAAATGTCAGGTATAAAAAAATTATGATAAACAATGAAAATATTTAATATAAATATTTATACCATTATTATTAAAGAATATAAAAATAAATATTTCAAGGTCATATACCATAAATATTTTTCAGTACATTTTAAAAATACCCAGATAGCCAAATAAAGGCAACGTGTTGTTATTTTGCTGTCACTTATTCCCTATTAATTTTATCAAACTAAAGCCAAGGTGTTTCCGCAAACTGTCTGTTGTTCTGACATTATATAAAATTCTACATTAGAATTCAACAAACTGACGGCAAGTTGTCAACATGCATGCACAATTGCTGTCAATGTGACAAGTTTATTATTCCTCAATGCATGCACTTATAATTTTATAAATTCATGAAAGTTATTTGCTCTCCTGATGTTAACTTCGTTTCACATTAAATTACAATGACAGCAAATTGTGGGCAAGTTCACAACATACATGCAGTGAATTAATTTGCCCGATATGCTTAATCTCGCTTGGCTATCTGGGTATATTCTATATATTGTGGATAATAATTTTTGCATAATTTCTAAATGGTTTATGAAAAATAATTATATAACCTTTTAAAAAATATTTTTGTTGAAAATTTGTAAAATATTTATAAATATTTACGATAATATTTTGTGCTATCTGGAATATATATGTGTGCATGCTGTATATTTTTACTAAACGAACATTCCCAGCAAAGACCAACTAATAGTTATAATTATTAGTTATAATTTTTTACTCAATATAACTTTGTAAGTTATATGACTGTTATAAGTTATACATGGTTAAGTAGAAAATTATAGTTAACGGTTACATAAATTGTTAGTTGGTGTTTGCTAGGTAATCTCTAGTATAGTATTTTTGAAGGATTGTTGTATAACATATCGTTTCAAACATTTTCAGAAGACATTTACAACATTCCAGAAGATGACTTTGGATATTGGTACGAAAAACAGGAAAATACTACAGAAAATGATGTTCCGTATTACGAAGTTAATAGACATTTTCTGGAAACATGCGAAGAAAATCAAGGAACAGTAAGACCTGAGCGTACGTGCATTGCTTGCATTAATACAAAATCGAATCAAGTTTTTATACCGTGTGGTCACATTTGTTGTTGTGAAGATTGCGCGAACTATATTATGCAGGAAAGCGATGATGTTAAAAAATGTCCGATTTGTAAAAAACAAATTTCAGCAATTTATAAAGTATATACATATACACTATAAACAAAATTATTGTTTATCATTTAGACTCCATGTACCTTTGTATAGGTTATACTTCTGACCTAAGACCTAAAACCTAAAACCTAAAACCTATTACGTTATTACATGCATAACATCTGTCATGGCAGATTTAAAAACTATCTGAGAATACGTACTGACGGAGAAGCTAGATATACTTTTCAGAGTTTTAAAACACTATCGTGCGCTTATTATACTTGATATTTATCATCAACCGTATCTAAAGGAATTAACGACGCTCTTGCTGGACGAGATTGGTTTGGACGCTATATTCTATTGCAAGAGCATGTATTGCAATAGAACTCCATAACATTGCACAAGGTTCTCATAGCGAAGACAGTAATAATAAACCCTCGCTTGAAAGAATCTCATGCTTTGCAAATGGATTTATTGATCTTTATCATCAATCTGAATAATTCTTCTATAAACGGCGATTGATCCAGAGACATATTGTTTTCTCGGCACCTAAAACACAGTAAGTATGACATTGTGTGCTTTCCAGTAAGACACAGTGTAACACAGTGTCCATTAGTGTGAGAAAGAACATATCAGTGTGTCTCGCTCACATTAGTGAACACTGTGTCTTGCTGGAAAGCACACATTCTAGTATAAGACTGAAGAAACTCAAATTTTGAAGAAACTCCATAACATTACACAAGATTCTTATAGCGAAGAAATTAATAATAAACCCTCGCTTAAAAGAATCTCATGCTTTGCAAATGGATTTATTGATCTTTATCATCAATCTGAATGATTCTTCTATAAACGGTGGTTGATCCGGAGACATATTGTTTCCTCGACACCTGAAACACAGTAAGTATGACATTGTGTGCTTTCCAGTAAGACACAGTGTAACACAGTGTCCATTAGTGTGAGAAAGAACATGTCAATGTGTTTCGCTCACACTAGTGGACACTGTGTTACACTGTGTCTTGCTGGAAAGCACACATTCTAGTATAAGATTGAAGAAACTCAAGTTTTGAAGAAACTCCATAACATTACACAAGATTCTCATAGCGAAAACATTAATAATAAACCCTTGCTTAAAAGAATCTCATGCTTTGCAAATGGATTTATTGATATCTTTATCAATCTGAATGATTCTTCTATAAATGGCGATTGATCCAGAGACATATTGTTTCCTCGGCATCTGAAACACAGTAAGTATGACATTCTATTATAAGACTGAAGAAACTCAAGTTCTGTAGAAACTCTATGACATTGCACAAGATTCTCATAGCGAAGACAGTAATAATAAACCCTCGCTCAAAAGAATCCCATGTTTTGCAAATAGATTGATTGATGTTTGTCGATCTGAATGATTCTTTTATAAACTGCGGATGATTCAGAGACATGTTTTGTTGGTACCTGAAACACACAGTAAAAGTAAATGAAATTCTAATACAATACGAGATAGCAATTTTCCTTCACAAATTAATATGCACAATATAATTATACGAAAGTATTGTAATTAAATTGAACACACACACACACGCGCGCGCGCACCGCGCACGCACACACGTATAATTCCATATACATTTATATATGGCAATTATTATTCTGTTTAATCACGCTAGTGCAAATATTGGTGAAATTATGGTCATACGACGCGTTTTTGCACAAAACGAACGAATGTGGCAGAAAAATGAGCCGCTCTGCCCCGCGAAGCGAAATATTAATCGTTAAAGTTGACGACTTAACAGGTTATAAAATCTGTCATTACGACGAAATGCAGCAACGTATATGTGTACGTATTTTATGACATCAACGAGGTAATACTTACGAGATAATACTTTGCATTAAATTATTTGTGCTTTTGATTGAGAAAGAATATATTTTCAACCAAAAATACAAACATGACAGATATCCTAACCTGTCGATTAGAGAACTATAACGATTAATATCTCGCTTTGTGAGGTAGAGCTTTTTTCTGTCAGATTCTTTCGTTTCGTTAAAAAATGCGTCGAATAAGCACAGTTTCATCGATATTTACGTTGCTAAACTGAATAATTATTACACGCTAACATTACCAATGCGCGGAATGAATGTTTATTTAAGATTTACTCACACACTTTAGTTATTAATATTTATCCGATTATTTGAATAAAGTTATGTAGATTAGATCATCGCACTTATTTGTTAATTACCTCAATTTTCTTCTTTTTTTAAGATTTTGCATGAATTAACTATTGTCTGATTGACACTGTGCGCATGTGCAGTGTGCGCATTTGGTTGGTCCGTTTGTTACTGTGTCCGTTTATTACTGTGTCCGTTTATTACTGTACGCATTTGGTCTGTGCGCATTTGGTCTCTGTCCGTTTGTTACTGTGTCCGTTTATTGCTGTGTCCGTTTGTTACTGTGTCCGTTTATTACTGTGTCCGTTTGTTACTGTGTCCGTTTGTTACTGTGTCCGTTTGTTACTGTGTCCGTTTATTACTGTGTCCGTTTGGTCTGTGCGCATTTGGTCTGTGTCCGTTTCGCACTGTGTCCATTTGTTACTGTGTCCGTTTGGTCTGTGTCTGTTTGTTACTGTGTCCGTTTCACTCAGCCTGCTGTGTCCGTTTATTACTGTGCGCATCTGGGACTCACTCAAATCAGATGATTTTCGGTGTTAAGTCTTAGGCAACCGGGTGCATTTCCCGGTGCGACGCCCGGTATGTAGGCCGGGCGATGTCCGCGCGCGAGGTGTCATGCGACACCTTCTATCGCTTGCAACATGCCATATGTGAGTGTGATGCACTCACAACATCCCTCCCCCTTATTAGGAAGACAACGAGGGGGCTGAGTTATCGGTTAAGTAATAGTGTTGCGAACGTGAGCTTCGCGAGCGTGAGCTTTGCGCGCGTTGTGAGCGCAAGCTTAACGCTAAAAATCAATATATCGATTGCTTCAGTCAGCTGAGTCTATCGGCCCCGGCGTTGCTTAGTTATGTATAAACAAATGGTTTTGTTTAGAACTTCCTGAGACGTCAACTCGTGCGGACGTGCTCGGAGTTGTTGTAAACGTGTTCGCTGCTTATAATAAAGTTCCTTGTTCGCCAAAAGCGTGTTCTTATTCCGCCGCGTTCGCGAGCGGAAGTGTGTGTGTAGAAGTGCGAGAGTGCTTCGGGAAGCGCAACAATAGTGTTCCGCCATGATCACTCTTATAATTATACGGCGGATTACAATTTTGCGATGAGTGCCGTTAATTTTAAAATACAGGTGTGTCAGTACATTTATGACCTTAGTTAGCGGGGTCTCTTGCACGGCAGTTTTGGAAAGTCTCGTAGCTTACGTTTAGGTTGAGAGCCTCTTGGATGGCGTCCTCGTCCTCCAGGAACACGGCAAGGCACCGTAGGCAGTCCCTTGCTGGTCGGACGTCCATGAGGATGGTGTCGCACAGAAAACACTGGGTGATGGTTTCCCATGTCTCGTCCGTCGCCAGCTGTGTGCGGTACCCGTAGGAGGTTGGTTCTCGTACCTCGCACTGGGCCCGGTGTGGCCGGTAACATCTGCGGCACCATCGCCTCCAGGCGAATTCGTTCTCCACGAGGCACCTCTCGGTCGGCCGCAGGCAGATGCTCCTCAGAAACCGCTCGTAGCGAGTAGGGTGGTCAATTGGGCGCACCCCATCGATTGGCTGTTCGGTTTCCGTCGGGATCTTCATCTTAGACTTGCGGTTTTATCACAGAAAACTTGACTGACGCGACTTGGCTCGTGTTGGTTTACGAGTTTTCTTGTCGCGCGGCTCTGCTGTGGTTTTTATAATTTTTCAAAATTTGTATTTGGTGGGGTAGTAAACCCATTATCGGACCATATATGGTCATAGCTAAGTCAGCTGTGCACCGTTGGTGCACGTGTCGTGCCTTGCCAGAGTCCGGCAATTCGCTGTAACGTGATCGTGTGTCACGTTTTGCTAACTCGAGACGTGCTGGTTACTGCCATGCGCCCCTCCCCCGTAGGGAGAAATGTATTACAATTTATTTTTTTTTTTTGTTAAAATATATTATTTTAGAATCGTGTATTAGCGTGATTCGCGCGTTTTCTTACGTATTACGATAATCCCTATTACTATCACTATTACAACTATTACAATGGTTGTTCCGCTTGTTGCCATTGGAAAAATAAAGTGTGGCGATTGAAAGATCGAGTTTGGTCTTTTTTCAATTTCGTTATCTATTTCATCTATTTTTTGCTTATAGCTTTCTAGTTCTAATGGGTTTTGTATAACCTCTTTTAATTTTATTTTTCTCGTTATGTCTGTGTCGTTTGTTGAGTCAGACTTTTGTATTAGCGAGATGTTGTATTGCGGTAGATATGCTTCTACTCGCGTTTCATATGATGCCTTGAGTGATTTTATTATAGCGTTTTCCGTCGCTATTTTACAGCTATTCTTAAATGTTATTCTACCCGTTCTTTCAATCTTTTCCTTTATTTGTCCGTGGTCTTTACAGTGTATAGTGATTACTTGGCTTCTCGGTGTCGAGTATAGCCACGAGTGTGAGTTATCTAATGCTATCCAAAGACTATTATTCGATATAGTATTTTTTATTTTACAGTCTCTATTATTTTCTTTGATTTCCGCGTATATTTTTACTTCGCATATGGAGTCTGCATTTATTCTATATACCGGATGGTTCTGCGTACATAAGTATTCGCGATTTATTTTTACGCATTTCTGTAGGTCGCTATTCGCTAGTATTATGTACGTATGCTGTACTGTATCTATCGCTACGAGAGGATGGTTTACTTCTATAAATGAGAAGGTGTTATTTTGATCTGAGATAGGTAGAGGAATTACATTCTGAATTTCATATTTCGGTATTGATATGAGCGGAAATTTCAGAATGGTGTATATGTGAGAATGGTCGCAATACGCGCCTATTTCCGCGAATCTTTCTATTGTCGACCATTCTTCTTTGCCTATTCTAAATGGGAAATATAATCCTTCAGGCAATTTCGAGCTTGCGTCTTTAAGAGACTCTATTATTTCATTGATGGGTGTTAGGCGAGGATGCAACATTTCCTTTTTGACATTTGCTACGTATTCTAATACGTCTTCTGCGTCTCGCGTTAAGTCAGCTAGTATAGCGTTAATAATTATGAAATGTTCATGTAGATTATTCTGTTTTTCGTTTATCTTCGATAAGTTTTGTCCGTAATTTGTCAGTTGCGTCTGCGAGAATGTTTTCATTTTGTCGTATTGTTCGTTCGTTGTTGTCAATGTGGGCTATTGTCGCTTTCATTATTTTCAGTTGGTTTTTTATTGCATGTTTATTTAGTTCTTGAGCATTATGTAATATTGTTAATTGCTCGTTGATGAGTTTTTCATCATTTGCATCCATGGTACCGAACAATGATTTTGCAACAAATCCTATTCCATCGATCAATTCTCTCTTTTGTGCGGTTTGTCTTTTATACGTTGCGTTTATTCGCTCTATTAGATTGTTGGTTCTTTCAAAACCTTTCTTAATAATTTCATGCAAATTTGTGCATGTTTCCTTGCCGATTACGGCTATCATCTGACATAAATTGTCTGTTTTATGTATGTATTTTTCTAATTGTGTAAGTCGTTTGGTTAGTGACGTGGCGTCTACTTTGATTATCACCTTCCAGGAAGACTCTACTTGGTGTAGTATTCCTATCTTTTCGAAATATATTCCCGGATGATGGGTGAATCTCTCTATCTCGTACTGTGGCCTTGTGTCCGGTTCTTCCGCGGCATTTAGTGTTGTCCAGATTATGCATCTGTAATTATTTAAAAAAAAATTTTTTTCTATTGTAAATTTTTTTTTTGTGTACGAGGAATTTCTTATTGGATCGGTTTTCGCTACGCGTATCTTATTTAATTGTATCAGCGTTTTGCTGCACGTGCGTTTGATGCTGCTAATTTGTGGCTGCTTAGTAGTGCATATTTTATTCGTTCTCGTCTTTCTTTTTTGCCTTTCCTTTTTCTTTTGGGCGGTCCGAATTTCCAGTCTTTTGTCGGCCTTCCATTAGTTCGTTTGCGTGTCGAGAATTTTAAATTTTTCACGTTGTTATGTATCGTTACGATTTAAGTTCGTGCGATAGTGCGGAGAGTGAGTGGAGTGGTGATGGCCAGAGCACTGGTTACGATGATGTCTTTTCCGACTTCCATGATCGGGAGACAGTCATACTATCAGATGACTTGGAGGAAATGAATTACATTCCGTTGGACGAGTATAAAGGTTCTGATCCTGCCGAGCATTTGCCTATCGGAGGCTATGAACATTTCGCCGAGTGCGATGATGGTCCCGTTCCTTGAGAGGAACTCGATTTATATGTGGACGTTTTGGAGGATTTTGACATGAGTACTTTTGTAACGGTCTCCGTCTGATCGCGCGGTCTTGTCGTGTCGCGTTTTCAAATAAGCTTGAATCGAGACTCGCGAAAAGAAATTCTCGCTCGCGTACCACGTTTTCGGGTAACTCGCTATTGCCTTCGGGGTGGTATTCTAAAGCTCTACGCACGTTATCTCGGTCCTCGCGAAGGGCTTGGTCCGCTCGCCAGGCAAGATCTAATTCTAAATAATGTATTGATCGCGCCGCAGCTGCACTGAATAGCCACAATTCGTTGCGTATAGACGAGTTTCTATCGTCGGACATTCGCCTATGCTAATTACTTGCTACGGTTGTTTTTCGATAACTAGGTTACCGGGGGTCTGCGTTTTTTCGGGGTTTTTCGGACGCGCTCACTTATAATCTATTTCGTATTACAGGAATGATTTTTTCGGACTTACATTAACGCAGTATATCGCTGCATGCTGTCCGTCGTTTCGCCGCTTGGCTGTTGAGTCACGATGCGGTAGGTCGGTGTCTTCTCCGATTACGCCGCTATCGCTGTTGCGCTGTCCGATGGCGGAGCTCTGGCTCGATGGCTGTCTTCCTTGCTGGATCTCGGGTCCGCAGATCAGCTGATCGGCTCGGCTGCGTAGTGCAGGATCTTTGGCGAGTTTAGTTCGCTCTGATCGGCTTCCGCTCTTTTTCTTCCTTGGTTTTTCTCTTCTAGACTCTGCGTCCGTTAGGGAGTACTTTCCTTGTAAGTTTTTTCGACAGTGGATCCCACCGCTGCCACCAGATTTGTTGTGGCCCTTCTTAGATAAAGGGTCACAGGCAATAGGGATCGCTTGTCGATACTCCTCGGGTCAGGTCTTGGAGAGATTGTAGCCAGTTGTAATATAACAATATATATATATATATATATATATATATATATATATATATATATTCTGTCTTGGTTACACTTGATAACACGTATACAATAACCCATAACAAGTATGAGAGAGTCAGCGACATACGTTCGTCGCTGTATACGGTGTAGCAAAGCCCGCTCGTTGTCTGTAACTCGGTGTATATATACACTATTTTTTGGGCGTATGACCGGGGAAGGTACTTCCGCGGTCACTGGCCTTTGGACAGGGTACTTGCTTAGCCAGCAATTGCTGGCTACGCGGATTCCACCCCAAAATCAGATGATTTTGGGTGTTAAGTCTTAGGCAACCGGGTGCATTTCCCGGTGCGACGCCCGGTATGTAGGCCGGGCGATGTCTGCGCGCGAGGTGTCATGCGACACCTTCTATCGCTTGCAACATGCCATATGTGAGTGTGATGCACTCACAACAATTTTTATTGCATTGACTCTGTGTGCAGGTGCAGTTAAATTACGATTTCCTGATAGTTTTATTTCTGAGGCAGAAACTAAAATCAAGCGTTGGTTTCAAACTGCAAATGGAAGAAGAACTGAATATAAGTCTAATTCTTAAAATATAATAATATAGTTTATTTTTTCGAATATTCAAAGGTTTGAAAGAATTTAAAATTTCGAAGCTTTACATTTTCAATAAAAATATGGCATCGAGAAGATCATAAAAGCTACATACTCAAATGTGGCCCAATATCATGCTTAAGGTGATAAATCAAATTTCTGTTATCTAAATAAAGACTCATATCCTTTTTATATAGATATGGATATTAAATTATGTTTTATTACAGACAAATTGTGTCCAGAGTAAGCACTGGAAGTAAGTGAAATTAAAGAGCAATTTGATTAATGCGCGATTCTTCGGAAACACTACGCAAGCAAAAAACGTACTCAGAAGACAAGAATGTTTTTTGAAAAAATTCTACAATAAGTAAAGTTCGAAACTTTGAAAATTTTAAAATTCAATGTTTGAAGTTTATTTCGAAGGTTTGAAGCTTTGAAACTTCAAATTCTTTCAAATCTTTAAATATTCCAAATTGTTAAAAGTAACAACCCTATATTCTTTGATTATTGTTTTAATTAAGAAATTTATTACGTTTGTTTTTATTTTTGTTATGTCTTATTTTATATAGTCTTATATAGTTTTTATAATCTTATATAGTCTTTAGAATCTTATATAGTCCTTATAGTCTTACCTTTTCTTATAATCTATACTTTTTTATCAGCTGGAGTTAAGTAGTGTTTAGTAACATTTTATAATTAATATTAATACGTGCAATTTTTTTGCAATATGTATTGTAATTATAAGAAAACACGAAACCGTTGTACAATTTGATAAAGTAACAAAGTACTTAAAAGCAATAAAGTACAAATAAAAGTACAAATTACATGCAAATTAGGAAGTGTATGTGTATATTTTTGTATTTATTTTGTCCCTGTTTATATTTAATTTTAATTTTAAATTTATTCCTGTAGACTTTAGTCAAAGTGATGTCAAAATGCCATCAAATTGATAAAAGACATGATGTTAAAATGACATCAAATTGACGTCTGTTTGACGATTCCAACATCAAAATCCACTCAAAGTATGAGACGTTTTGCAGTCAAAATGCCATCATATTGATGTCATTTTGACATTATTTTGACATCATGTCTTTTTATCAATTTGATGACATTTTGATATCATTTTGACTAAGCAATTTTTACTGGGCCCAGTCGTCCCCGGAGGCGAATACCAAGGTGTCATCCGCGTAGCAGATAGTCTTGGCGCCCCCCGGGGAGAAGGCCGCGCAGTACCCAGTTGTATCCGAGATTTCACAGGATCGGCCATTTGGCCCCAGTACCGACCCTTGTAAAACCCCGCAGCTCGTCCCCCTTATGTGGGTGGTCCCGCCCGATCCACCCGATGGACCGGCGACTGAGGTAGTCCCCGATCACCCGCTCTAGATAGGGAGGTACCCCGTGATATCGAAGCGCCTTTCCAATCTTGTCCCAAGGCAGGGTGTTGAATGCGTTGCTTATGTCCAAAGACACAGCAATCGCCACCCCGACGATTAACCTAACCTAACCTTGAAACCGACGGTATGGCAACCCCGTAGCGAGATTCAGCCGACTCCATCAACGAGCGGAGCTAGGCAAGCGGACGAGACTCTGGCAGTCCAGATGACCCCGAGGAAGACACGAACGGGCACGAGAGCATCGACAGTAAAGTTATATAGAATAGATGACATGCGAGACGTAAAATAAATAGCGTTTTGCATGTAACTCCAAGCGGGAGTAAAGTCCGTGATATTTTGTTATTATTTTTATTTTGATTATCAGAAAATTGATTTATTTAATTTTAGTTATTTGAATAAATCGTGCAAGCGAAGCAGAGTCGAGAGATTTTGACATATTAAGTCATATATATTTTCTTATTATTATTAAAATTTTATTATTTCATTTAATGCTTTACAACAACACATTTGATAGCAAAGTTATTTTGCGTCAAGTTTTCTTTTATATAAATATATATATCCTTTTGTGTGTTAAATTAGAAAATTTAGTATATATAGTTCTAGCGTTTAATTATAATCGTTACATATATTTTCAAGCACAAGTTAGTTTTGAAAAGAAAAAAGAAGAATTAAAGTTTTACCTTCTATTATATTATTTAAGTTAATTATGTGCGAACTGCAGAAACAGCTGCGGGAATATTCCTTGATTTTATTAATTGTAGTCATTTTGCATTTATTTTCTACATTTCTTTTATTATATGCTTTCTGCATGTGGATAACAATTTTATAATTAAAATTAGCATTAAGGTTAGCTTTAAATGAATGAGAGCATCCCTGAATAAAATCTCAGTAAGGGAAAGAGTGCATTGTGGTGGCACGCGAAAGTGCACCTTATGTTGCATGCTGTGAGCGCGAAATCTCGAATGACGGGATCGGACGATCGGCCAGTGGAGGGGCGACGTGAACGGCGACTGTCACCTCGAGCGCTGATTGGCCGCAGCAAGCGAGACGAGCCGAGGCAATGCCGGGAGCGACCGCGCACGCTGATTGGACGGGATCCGAGGAGCGAGACGGTGCGAGTGCTGATTGGCGGAAGCGGCGAAACTACATGCGGCGGTTCGACGCCGTATAAAACCGAGACGTTTCTCGGGAAGATCAACTTTAGAATCTCAGCCACCGAAGGCCTTTCCACTCACGCGTGCAAGACTCGTCCTACCCATTAAACCCACCTCGAATGGCCGGATCTGCGTGCTACGGAGGGCCCCCTGGAAATCACTTTTCAGCATAACTGCCGGTGGCCCCCCCCCCCACGCTCACGCGCCTTGTGATCGGCAGCGCGCCTCACGCCGAGGGTAAGGAACAGGTGTGCTGGAGTCCCGTCCCCCGGTCGGTCCGTTTATAATCGGACCTGCACGGCCTATCTCTTGCGGAGCAGGAGAGAGGTCGTTTCTTTCTCCCCCGCCACCACCGCTCCCCCTCTTTCTCTCTCCCGACGATAGAGGAGAGGGGCAGGGGGGTGATGTTACCCCCCCCCCCCCCGAGTTTATCTCACTTGTCGGAAGGATGGAGGACGGGAGCAAACAATGCCCCAAGCAAACTGCCATTCCTCGACGGCCCGCATTGCGTCTCCCAAAGGAGGAGCGGGGGGGGGGGCATCCGCGCCGTCTCTAGGGCCGGGCCCCCCAGCGGACATATGTGGATACATATATATATATATATATGGTGTAACCGTACTCGCGAGCGACGACCAACTTCGCCTCCGTCCCTGGTCGCGGCCCTGAGCCGCCCGAGTGTCGAGGCGTTTCTCGCAAGGTTTTATACACAAATATTCGGTTGGGCGCCAGGTACGTTAAGCGTACCACTCTTCTCGTAATTTGCGGGAGATTGCACTCAAATTAACTTAAAAAATCGCGAAAAGAACAAGCCTCGTAGACGATCGGGGCGTTAGCGGCTCTGATAGCCAGCTACTCAGCCCTAAAATGGCAGAGGGGGAGGTTCGACGCGGACGGATGGAATCGGGAAGGCGAGAGAACTATTAAGACACGTAAATGTAACAGTAAGATTAACAAATATATTTAACAGTAGACGATACAAGAGTATACAGCTCTGTTGAGCGACGATGGTGGTTCGCGCGCGTTACAAGCAGACGACCGCTTGGAATTAAGTGTTGCAAATGCGGGATAATCAACGAACGGGTTATTCTGCGTACGCGGAATTCTCTGACTTGCCTACGCTCTATCCAGCGTCATTGGGGGACGCCAAACTCCCGATAGGATAGCGGCTTCGCCAAGGGCAAACGGGATCAACAGTAACTCCGAGCCCGCGCGGCACGCGACGGACTCGTGCTCTTCCGCACGTTAGAGGATCTCGCGAGCAATATGCACGATAATTATTATTCGCTTGCCAACGAGGCGGTACAGGACAATTACATAAAATTTTACAAGAGCGCAATTGCAAAAGGACTCGCGATATAAATGCGATAAAGTAAATCGAATTTTACTACGTTATAAATGCGCGACAATTCACAGTACAATTAACGACAACAAATCGCGATACGATTACAAGACGAAGATACAATTGACTCGGCTGCGGATTGGGACGCACACGCAACGCAATTATAACACGACACGAACAGCACGGAGCGAACTCACGCGGGCGGGCGCGATCGGGCGAAACAACGATACTCTAATAAATTCGTGACTCTAGTCTAATGACCACAAGATCGTAACGAATTCGTGACTCTAATCCAATACTACAAGAGCGTAATAAATTCGCGACTTTAATCTAATGACTACAAGATCATAATAAATTTGTGACTCTATTGTGAGTCGCCCAATCGCAAAATCAGTGGCTTTACAATTTGTGACGCTCGTCTCACCAAGCCGGCTCCTTCGTCTCAGCCTCGTCCGGATCGTCCGGGAGGTTTCCGGCTCCTGCGTCCTCTTACATGATATCTCAGCTCGGGATCTGGATCGCACACACAAGACAATACAACGTCCACAGCTCGAGTGCGGGATCCTGGATCCTGCGGGGGCCGCTCGGCGACGCGCCCCACCTTGTTTCCAATACGCCCTTATTAGCCGCGGTTTTCCGAAATAGATTTTTGCGCAACGCGCGGCGTGCACGCCGTCGCTGGCTGATCAATCCAAGCGCGGTGGTCGATACTGTTGGGCCCTGTGCACGAGAATTTTGGCGCTTTCTTCTGCGGCAGATTCTTCTCTCCTTGCCGGGCGCATCCTCCGCTACCAGGGCGTTACCTCCTCCTCGACGAGGGCGTTCACTGATTATAAGCTGTCGCGATCTCCGTCAGAATTTATGCGGGATCGGGTCTGCAGTCGCCCCGTCGGGATGACGGCTTCGCGCGCCTTTGCTGGATCCTGAAAGCGTGACTCGGCGGCAGTATCGGGATTCTCACAAGATAGAAATTATAGGCAAGATAAGGGCGGTATTAATAACCTGCGGACCCCCGCTCAAAAAGGGTCTCCGTTACTCCCTCGATGTCCACTTACTCTGCGACCTCCGGGAAGATTCTCCGACGAGACGAGACGTCCAAAAATTACAAGATAGGTCGCTGTGGCCACCGATTTCCGCCGCATTCGCAAGGCAGCGCTCGCAAGAATCTTAATAGTTAATGAACGGACTACACACGGGACGTCACACCCAAAAACACACTTTTGCGAACGCTCCCGAGCATGAGGACGCAGGACCCGCGTGATGTTAACGCGTAAGGGCCAATGAGGCCCTTGTGACGGACAGCAGCCTGCGGCTGTCATGTCACAATAGATATATATATATATATATATATATAAGCCCAGGAGGAGGGAGCTGCATTAATCGGTCAATCCCGATGGTTCTCCTGGGCCAGACTCCTCGCTCGCATTTTCGTCGCGCACGGCAGGTGCGACCTCTCGTCTCCTACTCTTCGGAGGGCGCCCCCGACAATTTCCCGCCGCGCACCGTCGGTTTGCGCGAGGTCGCGACGGCGGCCGGGGAGACGGGGGCATAAGTGCCTGGTTACGGTCTTCGTCCCGATTCAGGGGACGGCCGCGATGTCTGCGGGGGGGGGGGCGCACCCCCGTGCCGACGACCCCAATATCCGGTGGAGGGGACCCGCGAGGGCCACCCTCACCTCTCCTTATTTTCTCGGCCTCCTCCTTCCGCGACATGACGCTCTCGCAGAAGGAAAAGGCCACCTTCCAAGCAAATTCGTCTCTCAGAATAGCCTTGACGAGCGTGCCAAGGGACAAGTCCTCGCCGGGCTTCAGCTTTGCCCTTAGGGCACCACGCTCGCGCTCCCAGGACACACGGCCAGCGCGGTGTCCCCTTTCTCTCCCACGTCCTCCGTGCAGTGGTGGCAACGAGTTGTGATTTCCTTTCGGATTCGGCACAGAAACTCCCCGAAACATCCGTGTCCGCTGAGGACCTACGCCATCCGGAAGGACACCCTTTTTTTTTAACGAGGTGAGAATGCATTTACGCATACCCTCGCCACCGATGACTCTCGGGCGAGGGTTATGTGGAACTTACGGGTTTGTGAGTGGGAGGCTAATCCTTCCCACTCACGTGCAATACCCGTACTACCCACTAAACCCACCTCGGTTGGCCTTTACAGCACGATATGGGGGACCCACCGGGAATCACTATCCAGCATAACTGCCGGTGGGTTCCCCCCCGCGCTGGTGCGTCATAGCGGCGGCGCGCATCGCTCCGGGGGACGGAGCGGACATCTCCGGCTAGAGAGAGTCCCCTCCCGTCACCGTTTTAGTCTCTTCCCGGCCATCACTTTTACCCTCTCCTCCCTTGTCCACACAACGCGCGGAGGGGGGAGAGAGACGGGGGACCGATGTTCCGTCCCCCGGGCATTTTGCGCGCCGGGAAAGTCGGGGGCAGAGGCGGGCGTCGCCCCGGGCAACCCCGATCCCCCAGCGGCGACCCGCGGCACACCTGTGCGGCGGGCGAATGTTACCATGCTGGTCCAGGAGGGGGGAGAAAGGGCCGTGACTATTGGCCCGTTTTCCCGGTCCTCCCACGGACCAGGCTATCCTTCCCGTTCGCGCGCGCCGACTTCGCACTCAACCCGAGGCCGACGCGCGCTCGCGACTCCTCCTCCCGTCGCCGTCATCCGGGGGGCGTCCTCTGTTGCCCCCCGCGGTCCCCCAGAGGCCCGAGCGGGGCCGTCGTAGCGGCGGCCGGGGGGGTGGGGGCGCCCGGTCGCGGTCCTTGCCCACCGAGTCTGGCGGGCGACGGCGACGCCGGCGAGGGAGAGGTGCACCCCTTGCACCAGCCTTTCCTGTGTCCGGAGGGGGGATCCGCGAGGTCCCCCCTCTCCTTCTTATCCTCTCGGCCTCCTTCCGCGACATTACTGTCTCGCAGAAGGAGAAGGCCACCTCCCACGTGGAATCGTCCCTCAACATCGCTCACACCAGCGTGCCGAGGGACAAGTCCTCGCCGGGCCTCAATTTGGCCCTCAGGACACCGCGCTCCCTCTTCCACGCCAGGCACGTGGCCAGCGTGTGAAGTGGGGTGTCCGCCTCCTCCTCGTTCTCACAGTGGTGGCAGTGAACCGTGTCCTCCTTCCGGATTCGGCACAAGAAATCACCGAAACACCCATGTCCGGTGAACATTTGTGCCATCCGGAAGGACACCCTGCCCCAACCCCGATCCAGCCAGTCCGCCAACACCGGGGCCAGAGCTCCGACGGTCCACTGATCCGCGCACTTCGGATCCTCGAGGCGCGCGCACCACTCCTCGACCAACGACCGCCGGGCCTGGAGCCTCAATAAACGACGGACCCTGTCCGTCACTATCCCGCCCCCCTCCCGGATCTGCCGCATCCGCTCGTATACGCGGGCCTGCGCCCGTGCGGCAAGATTTCGATCGAGAGGCCTTTATTGGCGCACAGTACAATTGGACACGTTGCAATTGCCCACTGTGCTATTAGACACGAAACGTTGCACATCGTTCAATTGCGCACCGTTCAATTGCGCACAGTTCGTTTGGACACAGTTCCATTGGACACCGTTTGATTGGACACCGTTCGATTGGATAACGTTCGATTGCACACAGTTCGATTGGACACAGTTCGATTGGACACAGTTCGATTGCGCACCGTTCGATTGCGCACCGTTCAGTGGCGCACCGTTCAGTTGCACAACGTTCCATTGCGCACCGTTCAATTGCACACCGTTTAATTGCACACCATTTAAGTCGCAAACCTCTCGGTTGGCGGGGGACCACCTCTGACGGAGGCCCGGTGGAAGTATAGGGCCTCCATCTTTCTCCTCGCCACCTCAAGGCCCAGACCCTCGATAGCGCGCAAGACTCGCTGTACGGCCTGCTCTGCCGTCCTTCTTGTTTCTCTCCAGTAGGACCCCCCGGTCACCACGATGGTGTCGTCGGCGTAGCAGACGACACCACAGCCGGGGGGGGGCAGTTTGAGGGACCGTGTCGTACCCGAGGTTCTACAGCAGGGGCCCCAACACGGACCCCTGTGGGATACCCCGGTGCACGGCCCTCCGTACCAGGACACCGTTCTGGTCTTGATAGGCCAATTGCCTGCCGCGGAGATAGTCCGCTACGACCCGTCGCAGATACGCGGGCACCTCTTGACCGCTGTCCAACGCGACACCCATCGCCACCCCGCCCCGCTCCACCGTCTTTCCCGCGAGGGCACGGACGCGCAGAATCGCATCGATCGTCGATCTGCCCTCGCGGAAACCGAACTGCTCTTGGTGGAGCTGCGGACCATCCCCGTTCAGATGCTGGTTGACTTGGCCGGCAATTATCCTCTCGAACAGCTTGCCGGCCTCGTCCAGCAGACAAATTGGCCTATACGCGGAGGGCGTCTCGCCCTCCTTGTCCTCTTTGGGAAAGAGCACCAATTTGGCTTCCTTCCAGACTGGAGCGAAGCGGCCGACTTAAAGACAGGCGGAGTACAGTCGCGTTACGCGACGGTCCCATCCGGACCAAATGGCCAGGGCCAGAATCCGTCCGGGGACCCCATCCAGGCCGGGCGTCTTGCGACCGGCGCCCATTTTCCTGAGTGCCCAGAGGAGCCCCCCGGCGTCGACGTCCCGTACCTCCTCGTCATCGGTATCGTCTCCACGGTGATCGAGGCACGACGGAGGAAAGCCGGCCGGTGGCGGCGCTCCTCCCCCATCCGGGAAAAGGGAGCTCACCACCCAACTAACCAACCGGCTTCAAGGTCTCCGTCAACGGAAGGGGCCCGCCGCCTAAGCTTTCTCATAGCCGCTCTATACGGGCGCCCCCACGGATCCACCTCGAGGGAGATGAGCAGCTCCTCCCAGACCCTGGCCTTCGCCGTCCTGATGGCCACCCTGAGAGCGGCGCGCGCGTGGCGGTATTCCACCTGGGCCCGCCTTGCCTAGCAGGGCAACGGGCTCGTGTCAGCGGCGGACCCTCTGCAGGGCCCTGCGCGCGTTTGCCCGAAGTTGGGCGATTTCCCGGCACCACCAGTAGGCCGCTCTGCGACCGTGGCCAGCAGGAAAATCCGCGGCGCAGGGCATCGCCTGGCCCTCTCTCCCTCGGTCTCCATCGGGGCCTCCTTGCCCCGAGGAGCCGGATTGAGACTCTTGAGCTCGCGGCGGGGCCTCTTCTTTTTTGGCGCCTCCTTCGCCACGTCGTCCGCGACGTGAGAAACTGCGTCCGTTACGGCGGGGTGAGGAGCCACGTCGGCCGCCGGTGCCGCGGCCGGCGACGCTAGTGGTCCGCTCCTCATTCCCCCATTCCTACCTCCTGATGGGGGACGTTGCAGGCCAGTCCACCCACCCGGTGGTCCGCCTTCTACCCCCTGTCGGCGCAGAGCGGACACCTGAACCGGTCGATGCAGGACGCAGCCCTATGACCCGGCTGGCCGCACCGGTAACAAAGTCCGGTGCGGTCTACGTCCCGGTTGGGGCAGCGCAGCCCCACGTGCCCCCGCTTCATGTGTACTTGTAGCACTAGAAGAGCCTCGCGGCGAGCAGTTGTACACGGCAGATTGACCAGTCGATCGCCAGCCTGCCCGCTGCGACGATCTTATTGGCTGCCGTCACAGGGCAACGGACCCAGGCGGTGTCGAGGCTGTCGGAGGCCCTCCTAACGGCGCCCACCCTGGTCTCCATCTCGGAGCATCCCCCCACGTCGCGAATAGCGGCCGAGATCTCCTCCGCAGTGGCGGAGTTGTCGAGGTCCCGCACTCGCAATTCCGCCATTTTGACCAGCAGAGCGACCTTGACGTCGCTCCAACCGGTCAGCGCCTCCTGTAATAGTCTGCGCCTTTTTGGTCTTTAGACCCTTGATTCCCAGGTCGGCAAGCTTGACTTCTTGGCCTCAGCCATGACCCGGGCGTACCCGCCATCTCGGCAGGTAATAGTCACCACAGCCGACCTGAAAACCTTCCTCTTTTTGGAGGGCTTCGTGCCCCCGGGAGCCTCTCCAGTCCCCCGTTGAGGCGGCTGTTGCCTCGATCCTCCGGGGAGAAGGGGATGGAACAGCACTCTCCCCCTGTTGGCTCTTCCTTTCTCTCGTCGCTCCCGCCGCCCGATCACCTTTGACCAAAGGAGTGGGTCTCTCAACGGTAAGGGGGGCGCCCCGCACCCGGCGCCGGCCTCCCGGTAAGACTCCCCGCGCCAGCCGCCGCGCGTCGCGAACGCGGGCTCAGGTCGCGATCGTTCCGGGCGCCAGCAGACGGCACCGGCCGCGTCCGAGTCGCCCTAGGGACAGGCGGATGGGGTCGCGAAGGCGGAACGATGCCGCCGACCCCCGAAATTCCTGTTATATCGCCCCTGGCTCCTCTCTTCCTCCTCTTCCTCCTCCTTGCGCCCCGGTTTTCGGAGGCTCCCTTTTCCCACCTTCCCAGAGTCGGGTCCCTAGGCCCAGTATTTGGAAGAGGAGGCGGGTAGGCGTTCAGGTCGGGGGCCATGAGTTGGCGCACCCAAGTCCACTCGGCTCATCAATGCCTCGGCCATGCCTTCGAAGTCGAGGGCCTCACCGCAGCTCAGACGCTGCCTGGCATCGAGCAGCTGCTCAATAAGCGCTGTCACGCGTCGATAGGTCAAGCTGCCTTCAGGATCGGCCGGCTCGCCGCACGGCCGATCGTTTATCACCGTCGACACCCCGCGAATCGGCGGTCTCTTAATCCCTCCCGTGGAAACGGGGGACCGTGGGGACAGTCCCGGTCTCAACCCCCCCAGTCGCCACAGCCCGGGCAGGGGACACCCTCGAGAGGGCCCGCCCGCCGGCCGCGGTGGACACGGCCCCCCGCCACTCCCGGCCCCTCCAATAGTGAGTGAGGCCACGGGAGCTCTGATTTGGAAAAGAGGAAGGAGGACCGAACCCTTTGCGCAGCCCTCCGCCTTCGCCTCTTTTTACTCGGACCATCGGAGGAACACCCCGTCCAGCTCAGGCGACGCCGTCTGGGTGGAGGAAGCAGATCTTGTTGCGCCACCCTCCGTCCTCAATCGCTCCTTCAAGGCGGCGACCTCCGCCCTCTAGTTAACTACCTGACTCCTGAGGTCATTGGTTTCCCTCTCGTAGGTGCCCTCGATCACGGCCTGGGCCCTGATGGTGAGGGACCTGGCCGCCTTCCTTAAACCTTTAATACTATCACGGGCGGCTCCCTTGATGGTACCCTTCAAATTGGTGGAGCAGCTCAGGGCCTTATGCAAGACGTCCAAATGTTCTTGGACCCTGCCGCCCAGCTCCACCATGGAGGCCAAGCCGCACTCCTCTCTGGCCCTGCCACTATGGGACGTTTGACCTGTTTTTTGGCCAAAATTACAAAGACTGGTTTTTATAAGCTTTTGTTTATATATATATATAGGGGTTTTTTGGGTTACTGAATCCGAATATGATATCAGAATTCCAAAATTCAAAATGACGGATCCAATATTGCAGACATTAATTTAAAGAAATCAATATATTTTCATAAAACTAAGTATCGTATGGTTTTTTGGGTTGCTAAATCTGAATATGATATCAGAATTCCAAAATTCAAAATGGCGGATTCAATATAGCGGACATTAATTTTAAAAAATCAACATATTTTTATAAACCTAAGTATCCTATGCTTTTTTTGGGTCGCTAAATCCAAATATGATATCAGAATTCCAAAATTCAAAATGGCGGACCAATATAGCGGACATTAATTTTTAAAAATCAACATATTTTTAACAAACAACCAATAATAAAACATTAGTTAATAAAAGATTGATATAATTAATTTTTAAATCTTCAAATTCAAAATAAAGATTATCCAAGTGAAATATATTTTCTAGCTCAAAAGTTGTATTCTTCATCTTTGGTTTGACTAGCACTTTGATCTGAAATATTTTCATTATCTGATTTATTATCGTCTGTATCATTTTTGACTAATAAATTTACAACTTCTGATGGAAGAACCTGATGGCCTGTTCTACTCAAGTCGTGGGAGTTATCCGCTCCAGGTTCCAAGTCATCATTAGTATTTTTATCCATGTAAGTATTATTATCTATTCCCCTCAGTGCTGCCCGTTCATCCTAAATTTCATTGAGTAAGGGTTTATTTACAGCACTGGAGCTCTTCCTTACCCTCTATTTAGAAATCATGACGAGTGAGCTGTTTAGCCGTTTACCGAAGATCTTATAGGAATGCATGAAATACCCACATATTTACATTATATAAATAATGTAAATTGCATTTCTTCCATATATGCTTTTTACATTGATTTAGTATGGTATATTATATCTGCCATTTTCAATTAAAATTTTTGATGTCAGATTTAGTGATTATCTCCTCTAAAATCAAAACAAATAATTTTTAAAATTTTTGGCCACCATATTGAATCCGCCATTTTGAATTTAATTTTTCATAATTTTAATAATTTTGATTTAAAATTCAGATTCAACGACCTCAAAAATCCTAGAATAAATATTTTTGACTATAATCATGAACTTGCAGAATTGGGCAGTCGCGCGACTGCAAATTTTAAAATTGTCCCTGCTTATAAAAATCATATCTCACGAAGTGGTGCCTAAGAGCAAATTTTTAAAACGGTTTTGAGAAGAGTAGTATCTTACTTAACATTTAAATCCAAATTTGTCTTGTTATCGCCTGTAGCCCGAAAGTTCTGGTCTTTTAAAAATTAGAAAATGATTAAATTATTGTTTTTTTTTACTTCAAGTAGATGGTATTTTAATCCAAAATAGTTAAAGTTTAATTTATTATTATTTTTTTTAAGTATTAAGTTGTGCTAAAAATTATTTAAAACAATGGTGGATAAATCTTTAATATTTAAAGAGAGAAAAAATACTAAAGAGAAGAGATTTTTTGATTAATTTCATATACAATTTAGCATAGTTTGAATATAAAATGCAAGAAAAAAAAACTTTGCGTAGAACAAATTGTCTCAAAATTTTTTTCATGTGTTATTAATGTTTGTTGAAGCTTTTAGAGTTTATAAATGTTACGGAATTTTACTTTGATTTTTGACATTTTTGGCCAAAAAACAGGTCAAACGTCCCATAGTGGCCCTGGCCCGCTCCTCCCTTGCTTTTTTACTCAGCTCGGGAGGAGGAACGGAGGGGTCCGTGATCTCCGCCTCTCTCCGCTCCTCGTCCCTGGCCGTCTCCTCGGCCTCTCGTGCGCATTTGCGCCGATATTCACCCGCGGTCTCAGGACGGCCACACTTCCTCTTCAGCGTGGCCGATCCCGGGCCGGACACCATGTCGACGGTGGAGACGAATGCGTCGACGTTCACCGTCTCGACCCGCTGGGTCCCCCCGAGCGAGGGAGGCCTGCGGCCACCAGTCTGGGATTCAGGCTCCACATCTGCCACGTCCAAGCCCCCCGGGAGGCCCACCCCCAAAGGGGCAGACGTCCCCGGACTAACCGGTGCAACGGTCCCCACCTAAGCGCAGATTCTCATGTCCCGAGGTGTCAGCTCGGGGGGCGGCGAATGGGCGGCGTCCCCTTCTTTGTTCGCGGTGTCGAATTGAGCGAGGTCTCGCGATGTCCCGCCCGCACTTTCGAGGACTTCCCAATCGTTGGGAACCAGTTCTCCTAGGTAGTTCCGGAGTGGAGGGTAGACTACCCACTCCTCCATCACTGCCGGGTTTGACGACGACCCTGCTCAACGAAACGGTCGGCATCCCGGCTGTTGCTGCCGCACGCAATTCCTCCGGGTTAAGTAAACCCCCGGGTCGCAACTTAATCTAACCTTGAAACCGCCTCCAGAAGGTGATGGAGAGGAGTTAACGCCAACGCCATCCACGTGCAACCAACAGGACAACCAGAATGTAGCGGCCAAAACAGCGAACAGCGGCAGCGAGCGTTCGGAAACGCAGCAGTCATCCGTGAGGTTAGAACGGTTAAACGAGCGCGGAAACAAAGGTTAAACATTAATATTTGCAAAAATCACACGAAAAGCGCGTGAAAAAGTTATAACATTCTATTTCGTTATTTTAAATATTTAGTTTGTTATTATTTATCAGAAAGGTGCTGAAAAACACCACGAAATTAATTTTGTTATTTCAACGCGTTATTTAAGCGCAGATGCAGTAATAGCATCTCCTATTCCTTTTTTATTATTACCGCATATATAATTATTTTGAAAATAAAGTCAATAAGTTTAAGTTAGTTATAAATAACCCGTTTGATAATACATTACTTAAAAAAATTATAGCATCACTAAATTTCGGCCAAAAATTGGCAAAATTTGAAAAAGTATAACTTAGCGAAAAATTATCGTAGGATCAAGAACTTTTTTCCAAATTAAAGCCTGAAATCTCTACTTTAAGAAACTATTGTTCAATTTTAGGTATAATGCATCCCTACCACTGTAAACCCTTAAAATTTGAGGACATGTTTGACATATTGAAAATTGTAAAGTTGGCGGACTGCACGGATTTCCTAGAATTTTTCTCGCGGTTTCCACTTGCAGGGAAATAAAGTTTGAACTTTTAACTACAATTTAAAAAAAAGTTTTTGCAATTTTTTTCCGCGAAGTTACGGCGTTTCAAAGATACTAGTGCATTTTTGATTTACCGCCAGCATTAGCATTATTCAATGTACACCACGGGGAGGTTGCTCATCGGATTTTGCACATCGTGTGTGTGTGTGTGTGTGTGTGTGCGCGTGTGTACGTGTGTGTGTGGTGTGTGGGTCAGCAGAGATAAGGACCCCATGGTTCGTCACTCTCACGGTATTTAACAACTCCAAACCCTATCTGCTGTGTGTGTGTGTGCGTGTGTATGTGATGTGTGGGTCAGCAGAGATAAGGACTCCATGGTTCGTCACTCCCACGGTATTTAACGACTCCAAATCCTCTCTGCTGTGTGTGTGTGTGTGTGTGTGTGTGTGTGTGTGGTGTGTGGGTCAGCAGAGATAAGGACCCCATGGTTCGTCACTCCCACGGTATTTAACGACTCCAAACCCTCTCTGCTGTGTGTGTGTGTGTGTGTTGTGGGTCAGCAGAGATAAAGACCTTACGGTTCGTCACTCCCACGGTATTTAACGACTCCAAACTCTCTCTGCTGTGTGTGTGTGTGTGTGCGTGTGTGTGTGTGTGGTGTGTGGGTCAGCAGAGATAAGGACCCCATGGTTTGTCATTCCTACGGTATTTAACGACTCCAAACCCTCTCTGCTGTGTGAGTGTGTGTGTGCGTGCGTGCGCGCGTGTACGTGTGTATTGATGTACGTATTGTAGCACTAAAAAGAAATTTAGAAACTCGTATTATCTCCTCTTCGTGTGATCACTTCTCGCAGCCGCGTGCGCATGTTTATGCATGCTCTAATTTCCTCTTAAGAAATTTCATTCCAAATTCTGATTAGAGCTTCTGATAAATTTTGAAGATTAGTTGGTGGTCAGACCAAACTTCTTAACCATAACGACCCATAATGTCCCAGATATGCTCTATAGGGTTTAATCTGGACTGACCGCAGGATGTGGTAGCACTTGGATTTCATTTTCTCGTAAAAACTCGCGAGTAACTGCTGCGGTGTGAGGTCTTGCGTTGTCGTGCATAAGGACAAAATTTCTCCCCATTCGTTAGCTCATTAGAACCACATGAGGTGTCAAAACTTCATCAATATAACGCGCTGCTGTCACTCCTGGCGGTGTCATAATGACAAGATCTGTGCGTTTCCTTGACGTTATTCCTCCCCAGACCATTACTGAGCCATTATTAAATGCCCTAACAGGAGCAACGCATGTCCAATCAAAACGTTGTCCACGACAACGCCAAACACGAACACGTGCATCATTACCAAAGAGGCAAAATCGTGACTCGTCGGTAAAGAGTACATTTGCCCATTGTCTTTCTGTCCACTCGATGTGACTTTGTGCGTACTCTAATCGAGCACGTCGATGTGTGATTGTTAAAGAAGGCACACGGACACGACTTCGTGATCTCAAACCCACCTCGTGCAATCGATTCCTCAGTGTTTGGTCACTAATTTGTCGTCCCGGTAAAACTGCATCGCCAATTCGGCAAGCTGTGGTTACCGGGTTTTTCTCTACAAAATGCCTAATAGCACGATCTTCACGTGCAGTCGTCATACGTCTCCGTCTTTGTCCTTCTGCTGGCTCTAATTCTCCCGTTTGTCGGTAGCGAGCCCAAATCCGAGAAACAGCAGATTGATTCACGCCGATTCGTCTTGCGATGTACCTTTTGTATGTCGTCACAAATACCGAGCAGTATGTAATTTGTTTAGTACAACACGATGCAAAGACAAATTAGAAAATGTGTCCTCGGATTTCATTTGGGATCATTCTTGGGATTATTTTCCACTATCTTTGCATCGTGGAGACGTTAAATACCGTGGAAGTGACGAACCATGGGGTCCTTATCTCTGCTGACCCACACACCACACACGCACGCACGCACACACACACACACACACACACACACACACACACACACACACACACACACACACACACACACAGCAGAGAGGGTTTGGAGTCGTTAAATACCGTGGGAGTGACGAACCATGGGGTCCTTATCTCTGTTGACCCACACACCACACACGCGCACGCACACACACACACACACACGCACACACACACACAGCAGAGAGGGTTTGGAGTCGTTAAATACCGTGGGAGTGACGAACCATGGGGTCCTTATCTTTGCTGACCCACACATCACACACACGCACACACACACACACACACACACACACACACACACACACGCACATACACACACAGCAGAGAGGGTTTGGAGTCGTTAAATACCGTGGGCGTGACGAACCATGGGGTCCTTATCTCTACTGATCCACACACCACACACACACGTACACACGCGCGCGCGCGCAAACACACACACACACACACGATGTGCAAAATCCGATCAGCAACCTCCCCGTGGTGTACATCGGATAATGCTAATGCTGGCGGTAGGTCAAAAATGCACTGGTATCTTTGAAACGCCGTAACTTTGCGGAAAAAAATTGCAGAAACTTTTTTTTTTAAATTGTAGAGAAAAGTTCAAACTTTATTTTCCTGCAAGTGGAAACCGCGAGAAAAATTCTAGGAAATCCGTGCAGTCCGCCAAACTTTGCAATTTTCAATATGTCAAACATGTCCTCAAATTTTAAGGGTTTACAGTGGTAGGGATTTATACCTAAGGCATTATACCTAAAATTAAACAATAGTTTCTTAAAATAGAGATTTCAGGCTTTAATTTGGAAAAAAGTTCATGATCCTACGATGATTTTTCGCTGAGTTATACTTTTTCAAATTTTGCCAATTTTTGGCCGAAATTTAGTGATGCCATAATTTTTTTGAGTAGTGTATATATCTTGACAATGTTATAGCTCATTGAACAGATAAAAGAATTTTACTTATTTTCTTTTGTATAAGCGCGAAGCGGCGATTCAATTGTAATCTCGCTAGCTCTCAAGATCGCTGGAACGGCTCAGCGCTGAGCCAGAAGCACGTGTCTCGTAAGCTTGATGATTACGAGAATATATGGACAGGTGATGAGCCAATAGCAATTTATCCACATAGAAGGAACTTTATTTTACTTCGTTACACTCCACTTTGCGTTTCGGAATTTCTAAGTTTGTCGCGCCGCCGCATTAAGTCCAGCTGTTCTCTGATGTCAGGCGCATCGACTGCGCTCGGCTTCTCCAAGGCGAAACAAGGCGCTCGTCGTGGCCGCGGCACTCAGCGCGTTTAAATTAATCTCACGCTAACTCTATCCACTAATGGTCTATAAATTTTCTCCCGCGGCTCGGATACAGCGGGTTTACGTTCGTAATAGATGCTTGATATTTGAACAGATGCTCGAGAATAAAAATACTCGCGATTTCAATGTAACTTATGAAATACGCGGAGTTGACGATACATTTTTTCAATATCCTCTGTCACGACGTACGTATGTAGACGAAAGCGTAACAAATAATCGAGAAGTTTATTTTGTATAATTGATCCGACCAATAGCGCGTCATTGAATGAAAGGCCACGATCTGTTTTCGCGGAGGCGTCAAACACGGTGCAAACTTTCGTAGTGCTACTCGATGCCTTAATTACCGCGTGATGCGACAAAAAATAATTGTCTTTTGGTTCATCTTCGACTAACGACATGTGACCAAGCGATATGTATTTGTTTATAACCTTGTGGTATTCCGCGTTAATATGAGAATCTGTCTTGAGTCGCTTCTCAAGAGAGTAAAAACGTCGAAGAGCCTGCGAACGCAAAGAACCCAAATTCATATCGTTTGTACGAAATGGTAATCTTACGATATAACGCCTGTTCGCGTTTTGAGTGGTATTTTTCACGTAATGTGCCTCGCATTTCTCGTCATCTAAAAATTTATTTGACGTACTGTCCAAATCCTCAATTTTCCAGAACCTTTTTAACTGCGCGGACAATTCTGCTAACATACAAAAAGTCTGCGGATTTTTATTGCGACTGTGTATTCCGCCCGCGATCACTCAGCCCAATTGCGTTTTTTGCAAAATTAAGTCAATGTTGCCGCGAGACAGATTAATCTGCCTTATGCTCAGCATCGATAGAGTGGATCCGGCGCCAATTAGAAGATCGACGGGCCGAGGCATGTGAAACTACGGGTGCTGGATGTTCGCCGGAATTCGAACTAATTCGAGAGGGAACATCTGATCCGGTATTAAATCCGCTATTTTTGGTATAATTAAGAAAGTAAGATTTTGATGGTAATTACCTTGCAACGACTGAAAATTAACTTCAATTCGATTTTTAGATACAGTGCTCATTTCATTAATCGCACCTACCGGGACTGTACACGCTTGGATAGGTAGCTGTAATAGACGCGCCAGTTTTTCTGTTATAAAGTTCGCAGTATCCAGCAGCGTACAAGCCGCTATCAATTGACCCTTCGCGTTTCGTACCCTTACCACCGCGCTCATCATAAGTGGAGACTTCGAGCATGACGTCACGGAATTCAGCGAAAAACACTCAGGTCATGTTTGCGTGGCGCCCTCCACTGTCGCGTTTACCTGAGTTGATTTAAAAGCTACGACGGTCGCGGGTTTGGTTTCTCATGTCGCGCTTGGGCTTCCCCTTCCCGAGTGTAAAAGTGAGTAATGGAATTTCGGACAAAGTCTACAGTGCGTGCGATTGCACGTGCCTTCGTGCGCGCGAAGGCAGTTCCGACGAAGCTTGTTTTTCCGTACAAAGTCCCAGCGCTGTACTCAATTTTTCAAACGTGGGGCACTTATAAAGGAAATAATCTTCCCGACATTTTACGCATGCGCTCGATACATCAAGAACGAACGCGCGTGTAGCCAACCCGACGCGCCGCGTCTTTGTTGCCGACGGCTGCGAGTCCACGCGGCGTTTGCCGCTCGACTCTCCCCTACGCGCGTTGTCCTGCTCTAACGTGCAGAGTCGAAAGGCAGCCTCGTTCACGAATTTATAAAACTGTGCTAAATTCGGTACTTCGTCAAGGTTATTTAATCTCTCTATTTAACCTCTATTTAATCTCAAGTTCGCATTAATTCTATTATATTTCCCGTCGTTGAGCGCGTTGTTTAAACTCGTCAACTGATTTTCCAACGACTTGAACTTTCTAGCGATAAATGCAATTCTTTTCCTTGTATATAATGAACTTTGTTAATTCCCCTTGGGGTTTACAATCTCAACATACTTATTCTATCTTAAACTAACTTATTTCTATCTTAAATCTAATTCCTGGTTGCTTTGGCAGCCGCTGCTGCCTCCACAACCTGTCCTTCTACGCACACACACACACCGCCTATCTGTGGACTTCCGTTTCCTCTGCCCTTCCTTCAATTAATCAACCATTTTTCCACTCTTCATGCTATCGTCGCCTCTCTATCCCCTCCCTCTCTCTCATCAATTCCCTAATCCAACTCTCTCCCTCCCCATCTGCCCCTAAAATTCTTCCTACCACCTACTGCCAACTGTCTCTGTCTAAACCCCAATCTCTACACTCCTCCCATACATGCTCCCACGTCTCTACGCCACCTCCACATAATCTACATCTTTTCTTTTCCTCCTCCTCCCAATATTTATTGCCTCTCATCTCGTTACCCAATCTACACCTTATAATTCTCCTCCACCTGCTCTCTCCCCACCCTTTTTTCAAGTATCCTGGTATGCCCACCTCCTTCACCATTTTATACCACCTATTATATTCCGAACCTACAATTCTCTCCCATCTTTCCTCTCTCTGCATTTTTTCTCCTTAATAATCGCTTCTACTCTATCGCTAAATATCGCTTCTACTCTATTCTCCTCTCTTTCCTCGCCTAACTCTTCCAAACTCCCTCTCCTGTCCTCCCAATAACTCCTTCTCTCCCCTTCTCAGCCACTCTCTACTTTTTCTGTCCTACACCTCAACTTTATTTCTTCTAAACACTTTCTTGCCAACTCGCTACCTCCGCCCTCTTCTAACCTCCTTTCATATTTCCACGCCCTTCTTCCCACTTTCCCTCTCAATTTATCCCTTAGTATCTCCTCTCTTATCGTATCCCATAACCGTCCATACCAACCTGTCAAATAGCCACACCCTCCTTCCCCAATCACCCCCGTACCTTCTCTTCCCAATCCCCCAAACCTGACCCATCACTGCCCTTCTCACCCATCGCCGCCCTTCTCACCCTATCCTTTATCTGCGCTTCTTGCCCCCCATTTTTTTGGAACACATACCCTAGATAGCAAAATTCCTTCACCTTCTCTATCCTATTTCCTTTCCACCACCAAGTTCTACTCTCCCTACCTCCTCCCTTTTTGAACCTCAATATTTTCGACTTCTCTGCATTTAAAACTAAGTTCTTTCCATCCAAGTATTTTTCTAGCCTTTCCAACATACTTCTCATCTGATCCTCGTCTTCCGCTATTAACACCAAGTCATCCGCATATGCTAACGTACACACCTTCACACCTCCCACCTTCACTCCTCCCCACTTGACCCTCCTCATTACCTCTTCTAAATCTGAGATCAATAGATTAAACAACAACGGACTCAGTGGACAACCCTGTCTTACCCCCCTCCCCGTCCAAAACTCTTCCCCCGTCTCCTCCCCAACCCTAACTCTACTCTTCGTTTTTCTTAGTAAGCATTCTACTCTCTCTATTAAACCTTCTCTAATCCCCCTCTTCCTCATCGTTTTTATCAAAATCCCTCTATCCACCGAATCAAATGCTGCCTTCAAATCTACGAATAACGGTACTAATTTTCCTTCTTTTTTGTCCACACTTCTATTTACTACGTACTTCAATACGAAAATATTATCTATTGTCCCTCTCTTATTCCTAAAACCTGCCTGATTTTCTGGGATTATTCCCTTCTCCACAATCTCCTCATTTAACCTCTCTGCTAAAATTTTCGCGTATACCTTATAAAGCGTGGGCATTAACGTTATTCCCCTATACTCCTTCACCTGCTTTCCCTCTCCCTTTTTAAAAATCGGTACAACTACTCCTTCTTTCCAATTCTCCGGCCATTCCTCTCCCCTCCATACCCTATTCAAAAAACCCCATATCCACTCCTCTAACCTTTCTCCCCCCCCACCTCAATACCTCATTCGGAATTCCATCTAATCCTCCCGCTTTTCCTACTTTTAGATTACTCACCACCTTTCTTACCTCCTCCTTGCTAATAACCTGTTCCTCTTCTCTCCTACCATCATCTCTATCCTTTCTCTCCTCTCCTCTAACCACTCTTGCCTCTACTCCACCTAACAAACACATAAAATACTCTTTCCACTCCTCCATTCTTATTCCTTCGTTGACCCTCCTTTTCTTTCTCCTATCCTTATTTACTATCTCCCACACTTCACTCTCATTCCTGGCCTCTTCTGCTTTTTTCTCCCACTTCCTATTCTTCTCCTCTTTCTTCCTCTCACATAGAACTTTGTAATCTCTTTTCAGCCCTATATATTTACTCCTATCCTCTAATCCTTTTCTCCACCTCCTTAATTCTCTTCTCACCTGTCTAATCACCACCCTACATTCTTCGTTCCACCAGCCTCTTTCTACCTTCTTGCCTTTCCTTCTCTCTCTCTCCGTCTTCCCCATTGCATCCTTAATTTTACTCCGCATCCTATCCCACTCCTCATTTACCTCCTGTTCATATTCTTCTTTATCTCTCCCTCCAAAACTCCCCTGAACAATTCCTTTCCCTCTTTATCCCAGACTCCCCTTATCTCCCTGCCTCTCCTCCTTACATTTACCCCTCTCACCTCACTCCTCACCTCTGCCACTACTGGAAAATGATCCGACTCTACCTTATCTATTACCCTCATCTTTTCTATTCTATCTTTCGCCTCTCTATCTACTAATATATAGTCTATCACAGTGCTTCCCCTAACTCTCACATACGTATACTCCCCTTCCTCATCTCTCACCATCCTTCCATTTAACATTTCCCATCCACATTCACCTATCAATTCTATTAGCTTTCTTCCTTCTTTATCTACCTTACTATCTTTGGACATTCTCCTAGTCTGCTCTTCCCCATCTTTACCATCCGAATTCTCCCCCCAACCTCCTCCTTCTCTACCGGTTCTCGCGTTGAAATCGCCCCCAATAATCACCTTCGTTTCTCCATCCTTTGATTCCATCATCTGTCTCAGTACCTGCATAGCTCCTTCCCTACCTTCCTCCTTTATATACACCCCTACTATCCTCCAACTTTCCTTTCCTATCTTAATTCCCACCGACAATAACCCTTCTCCTAATTCAACTATTTTACTTCCTCTATCACTTAGCTCCTTTCTTATTCCTACCACCATTCCCTCCATCGCTCTACCTTTTCTATTTCTTCTACTAGCCTTCTGTACTCCCCACTCATAACCCTTTGGTACCCTGTCTCTTATCTTTTCCCAACTCCTTGCGTCCGCCCATGTCTCTGATAAAAACATTACATCCCATTCTTTCAAATTATCCCAAAAATCTATATCTTTATTCCCCAGCCCTGCCACATTCCAGAAAGCTATTTTCAAAACCCTCACTGCTCCTCTTTTGACTTACCCTTCACAATCTACATTCCCTTCCCCCCTTCCTCTATCCTCAACTCTCCTTTCTCATTCTTCAAGACTTCTTCTTCATCCCACTTTCACCAATAATCCCCTATCCTGATCCTCCCATGTCCTAACCATACCCTATTTCCCTTTTCCTTTTCTACTCTTGTTATTTTTTCTAACCTCCATCTCATCCTCCTCTCCTTCCAAGTCCAATCTTCCATAATTCTTTCTTCCCTACCTTTTAGCGTCTTCTTCCTACTCCACACTTCTTTCCTCTGTTCCTCACTCTCTAACTTCACCCACATCATCTCTCTCCCTTTTTTGTTCCCCTCTCCTATTCTCCTAACTCCCTTCACAGTCACCTCTGCTCCTATCTCCCTGAACACCTTCTCCACCGCCTTTTTCCTATTCCCTTCCTTGACCTCTACACCTTTAATTAATAGATTCTTCCTTCTGTCCTCCCTTTCCTTCATCTCTAACCTCCTCTCTATCTCTTTCACCTTTTTTCCAATTGCGTTATCTCCTCCTACTTTTATTCTCTCTATCTTTCTCTTTAATTCTTCCTGCGCCACCACTAACTCTTTTCTTTCTCTTTTCCATCTATATTCTCTCTCCTTGAATTCATTAATTTCCTTTTTCAACGCATTTATCTCCTCTCTCATCTTTCTCCCCTGCTCCTCCATAATCTCCTTCAGTTCTTCCTTCATCTCTCTTGCTACCTCTAATGCTATCAATCGAAGTGCAACTGTCGCTTCTGCCTCTATCCGTCATGTTTGTCGCGTCTACTGAACCCGCCTTAACTCTATATTACCTCCCTACTCTGTCACTATGCGGCGCCCCCCCTCTCACGTACGCACGTCTTCTCTCTGCCTACTCCCTGCTTTAACTCTGTTATTCCCCGTGACACCTAATTAATACGTAAAATCACTCTTATCTTCTCTTTCACCACTCACCTATCCACCCACACACTCTCTATGGCTCTCTTTCACTCCCACCCGACTATCCTATCCTCTCCTACGCTTTCTAATACCTCTTATTACACTCAAATCACTGCTTGCAACTACACACGTCTAACTTACTCTGGCCCGGAAACGGAAGTCCTTCCTTGTAGCCGCGTCCATATCGTATCAAGTATCGGCTCAGACGCCGTATATTTCGAAATGAAAAGAACAACACAAAAAACGAATCCCTTTGAAAGAGAGAGAAAAGGACGAGCAAAGAAAAAAAGGTTCGGACTGTGATGACTAGAACCGGCGTCGGCTATTGTTTTTGGTTGATAACCGGCGTGTTCAATGGCCGCGTAGATACCTGAACGCGCGTTCTGCCGCATGCATGAACAAGCTACATCTAGGGTGCGTTCCGTTTCTTGCATGATGCGCACAGGTGCATGGAAATTCGTTCCGTTTCTCTTCATGCACACTCTATGCGTGCATAGCCCAGCCGTATGCTCCGCCTCTTCCGGTGCATGAGACTGCATGGAGTGCCTCAACTCGCGAGGTGAGGCAGTTCATGCAATTCATGCAGTACTGCTTTTTGAAGCACGTATTTCAAAAAATAGAGACCGCTTCGAAAGAAATAGATAACGGTAAGACGAAAATGTAAATAATTGATACTTTTTCCCAAATATATGATAGAAAGGATCCAAATTTTACAATTCTTTTATCAAGCGTGAAGTGTAAAAATTCTATTTGTATATTATCAAAATTTAATGAGTTAAGTTTGGGGCTAGGTTTACAATTTAAGGTTACATTTTATTTTTTCTCAAATTAAATTTAATCAAAACATTCATATGCATTGTGTAGATTGTGATAAATTACTTCTCTGTGATGACTTCAAGGGTAAATACAATGGACATTTCAGTTCTTGTCGGTGAAAATGAAGAATTATATTCACTAACTGTTTCAACTGAAGAATATGAGCAAATAATTAAAGGAGGTAAATTGATTATTAATGTTTTTCTTTTATAAATGAAATGCATTTTATCTTTATCAATCTTATAATGTACTGTTATTAAACAAAATTAAATGGTTCTTTTTTTTAACATATTTAGAAAAAATGCAACTATTCATAGACAGGCTTTATAGTTAAGGTCTTACTTAAATTCATCTTTAGATACTTTGTAGCCAATGAAAAGATTCGTAGAACATCTAAAGGTAAACTTAAAGAGGTCTAGCTAAAATATAAGGTCTGAATATGAATACGTACATATGTCTTAATAAAAGTTTTTTTAATATTATAATAAAATTTCTAGAGACAAGGAAAATTCTTTTTTTAATCTATATTTTTTCTCTACTTCTAATAACTTTTCAAATTTTTTATAGGAATAAAATCCAGTTTTCTTAATCTATTAAAAAAAAAGAGAAAATTGCTTTTAAGATCGTTATGATTCTTACTATGATACATTTACTATAATACATTTAAATGTTTTTGTTTCTTTAAGACATTTAATAGTTGTTTTTTTATTGATTTTTTAGATAACAAGGTACTTGAACGATTAATTAATGAAGAAAATGAAAGAAGAAGTACTACTGCGGTCCAACAAATTATAAATACTAATAATAAAAATTTGAAGAATGTACAAACTACGATATCATTAAAAAGTCACGTAAACAAAGACGACAAAGATGATGATGGCGAAACAGAGTCATTTAATTGGCCAGATAAAGCTGTTATGCTCTTTTTCGAATTATATCGTGAAAGACAACAGGAATTCACTGTTGGGTTAAAACGCCATAATAAAATATGGGCAGAGATTGCTTCAGAATTACAAAACTCTAACTACAATGTTTCTGCTGTACAAGTACAAAATAAAATGTCGAGTTTAAAAAGATCGTATAAAAAAATTAAGGATTCCAATGCTAAGAGTGGCAACCATAATAGTTCTTGGGCATATTATTCTGTAATGGATTCTTTATTTAATAATAAAGGTTGGGTAAATCCCCCAGCTACAGCCAGCAGTGATGGGCCAATTGCACCTAGTGCATCATCATCTTCGTCGACATCTTCAACATCTCATTCTTTATCCCCCATGGATAGTTCTGAATTGCAAGATAACTTGTCGTTTGAACCAAAAACTAAGAAAAGGAAAGTAGAAGTCGTCTTGGAATCTTTTATATCGGATTTAAAAAGTAACAGAAACGAAATAAAAGAAGAAAGAAGAAAAGAACGATTAGAAAGGGATGAACAAAAAGAGCAAAGATGGAAAATTTATAGGCAAGAAAAAAAGGAAATGCATAAAGAAACAACAGAAATTCAAAAATCTCTGGTTTGCCTTTTAGGTAAACTTGTAGAGAAACAGAACGAATCCAAATAAGTTGTAAGTTATATATGATTATATATTTAATAATATAATTAAAATTGTTATAAATATATAATTAAAATTGTTTTTTTTTAAATATAGAAAAACCATTTTGTAACAATGAAAGTGCTATCTCAAGTTTTACTTGTGCTATTATTCATTAAGTTTATTTATATTAAATAATATTCTTATTTTTATACCAAAGATGTATTAATAGATTGAAACAGTTGTAAGTTTAAACAAGTTTATTTTTTTATAAGCATAAAAAACCAAATCGCTAATTTTAATTCAAGTTATCTGATCTCAAGTTTTATTTTGTATTGTGTTTGCTAATATTAATTATGTATGTTATAATATTTATAAGTAAGTGAATTCTAAACTTTAAGTTTTAGATTTTTGAAATGTATCGTAAAAGTTGCAACTTTAAGTTAGTTTATTTAAATACGAAAACTGTTTTCAATGATATCCGCTTAATCGATATTATAAAGTTAAAAAAAATATAAAACATTTATATTATTTTCATATGTTTTGTGATGTGATTTTGTCATTTTATGTAATTTTATTTTATTCATAACTTGTATTATGAAAAAACTATCATTTTTACATGAATAAAATGCTCATAATTATCCATGTAACCATCTTACTTCACATTCCTCAATTATTATAAATGTAATTGTATTTACGATATAAAATGCAATTTTGCTTATGTACTTATTGTACTATATACTATACACACTATACTTTGTACTTGTTCTATATTTTATTATCTATTTTATTATTATGTATGAATTGGTTTTATTATATACATATATTTTATTATTCTTATATTCTATTTTCTATTCTATTATCTATCTTATCTAATCTAGGTTATATTATAATTACACGTGTTATATATTCATGATATAAATTTATTGAATTTCATTTACAATGTGCATAAAATGTTTATGAATCCGGGCTACATTCTTAAATCATACATAATTCGGTTTCTTTTAATGTTGCCTAATTCTGCCTCTGCTCTTATTACATCAGGTACAGCGTTTTCTTCTGGATATATCACAACTGGAAACTCGTCATTTCTTAGCATACAGATATTATGTAAAACACAACAAGCTAATATAACTTGCGGTATCTTTTTTACATCAGTCAAAGGTAAACAATCTAGTAGAATACGGAACCGCACTTTTAGTAATCCGAAAGCTCGCTCTATGGCCATCCTAGTTGAAGACAAACGAGTATTGTAATTTGTTTGAAATATTGTGAGATGACCATTATCTCTAAATGGAACCATCACATGCGGATGAATTGGATATGCAGCATCTGCTACAATATGAGTGTCAAACGGAAAATATTCATTTGGAACCTCAATGTAATGAGCAAGGGTAGAATTTCTAAAAACTCTTGCATCATGTACCGAGCCGACATGTCCTGCGTAACAATGAGTAAACACACATTTTGCATTACACACAGCTTGCAAATGAATTGCATGAAATTGTTTCCTGCATATATATGAAGCAGCATCTTCCTTTGGAGCTCTGATTTTAATGTGCGAACCATCAAGAGCTCCAATTACATTTGGAAAATTTTTTATTTTTGAAAATTCGTTAATTGTGCATCTTACTGTTTCACCTTTTGGCCATTGAATAAACCTTGGTGCGAGACAATGTAAAGCATACGTTATCCGTCTTACTGCTCTGAATGCAGTTGCCTTGCCAACTCCGAATTGAACATGAATTGATCTGTCAAGATAAAATAAATATGATTTGACACAATCAAAAAATAACAAGAAATATTATATATTATTATAAGAATAAAAAAATACCTATAAGAGTCTGGTGTAGCTAAAAACCATAATGTTATTAACAGTTGTTTTCCTGGGTCTATTTGTTTTCTTCCAATTGTCGTTTGAGATAAAGCTGGTCCGATTAAATGCAATATCATGTTGTATGTTTCAGGAAACATCCTACAAATAATAAACATGACAATTTAAGATTAACTAAATCGAAATTAAGTTCTATAATTGCTGTTACATTCTTTTTTATGATTAAAAAAACTCATGTTTTTCAAGTAACACTAGTAATAAAAATGAACATTTTAATGACAAAGAAGAACTCTGAATCAACAAAAAAGACTATCTTTTTGTGTAATAATAATATTGCATTATACAACTTACCTAAAGTGTTCCTTGAATTGTTGTGGTAAATAACCTGGCACAACTCGTTCTATATAATCTGATAATTTTTCAGTTGGAATAGTCACTCCTCTTGTGTTTTGCACCATTAGAATAGCGTATAAAATTTCCGTATCTTCCTCTTCATCACTCGAAAGTTCATCACTTTCATCACTACTACTACTTCTTGACATGCATGAGTCTTCTTCTTTTATCGTAAAAGAAAATGTTGTAGCAATTGTAGAAATTAATTCCGATTCGCTCAATCTTAAATCTTGATTCTCCATGTTTGAAGTATCTAAACAAAATGAGCTGCATGAAATCTGTTCCGTTACCAGAAACGCATGTAGTGCATTCAAGAAACGGAACGGGTTCTACACTCCATGCCCTGCCCTGCTACTCATGCATTTCATGCAAGAAACGGAACGCACCCCTACGCGACGCGTTGGCGGAAGTGATACAATTGCCACGTGGTTCGGAACGAGCGATTGTGAAAGTGATAAAGCGATAGCTTGATTTGATTTTCTTTGAGAATGGCGATATGCAAAAATTAATTTTTAAAGAAATTGACTTATCTGGTAGTAATTGCAGACGTGGAGGACTACTGGGCGGCAGGTGTCCTGGCGTAGGAGCGACGGCGATGGCATTGATGTTGAGGCGTCGAGTTGATGATCTGCAATGGTTGCAAGTCGTCGTGCGCTGCGTTTGAGCGCGCACTGTCCACGTGTATCACCGTCTCACGCCTCTTGGCTACACTATGTCCTTAGTTCGCGAGCTCACACATCACGGGAGGCACCAGAAAATGTATGAGCGGCGACCCGCGTTTGGTCGCTTCCCGTCTTTCGATTTCTCGATAGATGGGATAGTTTACTGGAAGGGCGGTATAGGAATTTCAAAATTAATAATCACGCTGTTTTTAGGGCGAACCCAAAGAGGAAAATCCGAGTCTGCAAGAGCAGGCCCGGAAAAAACCCCCTTCGAAGATTTATTGATGAATTACTTGAACTAGAGAAATTACAAAATTTAACGTATACAATAAATGTGAGGCGTGAGCGTCGTTTCCGAGTTTGAATAGCGAATTAAAATCGCCACGTGGGCAATGCAAAATGAAGGCTAGGCTCCCGCGGACCGGCTGCAGACACGGTCGCGCGTGCGAGGTACTCGAGGGCGGCTCGAGTCTCGGTCGACCTGCGTTATTGAGGTCACGATTTGTTGCGAGCACTTATAGTGCAAATCAAGGCGACTCGATTTCGCTGTTGAATTTCGTAGCACTTCACTGGTTTTCACTAGTCTTTACTGATCGGTTTTCCGGAAGCAAGTGAGTTCGGATCGATCGGCACTTGAAGGCGTCTCCTCGTGTCTCCCCTCCCTTTGTGTTACCGTAGCGCTCGGTAAAAATCGGGAAATTACGCAAAGCCAGTCTTGTCCACGAATTCCGCCTTTCAGCGTGTCGCTCAATGAAAATTGGACAAGTTTTTCAAACGCCGCCAATTGTATTCATCTGTGTTCCAACGGAACAAGGATGAAACTATTCCTGATGTATAGAGCAGATTTTTGCTTTTTTTTGATATATCTCAAAAAGTATTGGAAGTATCAAAAAATGTTTTATACAAAAGTTTTATGACAAAAATATCTTTATCTAACTACATTTATAGAATTAAAAAAAAAATTTTTTTGTTCAAAATTTTATTAATGTAGTTAGATAAAAGTACTTTTATTGTAAAACTTTTGTATAAAACATTTTTTCATATTTTGTTTAGTTTACGAGATATATCGAGAAAACACAAAAATGTCTTAACTTTAAAGGGTGGTTTCATCTCCCCCCCTTTAAACCGTTTTTGGGCCGCTACTAAAAATTTCTAAATTCATGTATTTACCCCCTCTACATTTATGCCAAGTTTCATTAAAATCTGAATTTTCGAGTTCGCGAAATTTTCTTGTTAATTTGGTAACATGACGTCCGCGACCTTAAATGATGAATTATTGACGTCTAGTGGACGTCACCTTGCTACCTGGGAATATATGTTGCAACAATTATATATATAAATATATATATATATATGTTACATGTTATTTGATGTTTGCTGGAGATAATATTAATAATTTTGCATTATATAAATGTTACATTATGTAAGTATAACATGCATTATGTAACAGAGGATCGCTCTATTATCACGCACAAGTTCGTGAGATATAGCGACAATTAAAAATTTTATTTTTGAGGAATAATAAATACATAAATCGAAGGAAATAGTCATCAAACAAATGCATAATTCTCCGTCTGTAAACTTTTTCGAGAGCGACCGTTAGATATGATTTAATTCTTTTGGGAAGTCTGGGGCAATGTCGAGTCTAGAATAGAAAAATAAATAATAACTTTATTACCGAACCATACTCTAACAATGCCCTGGATCGGTACCCGACGCTAAGCAAAGGAAAAGGGAAATATTAAAACTTAATGAAATTAAAGTCTTCAAACAAGGAACCTCCGGAAACTATAAAAATTTATTATTCAAAGCAAAAACGCTGTCCGCGCTCAATCAGTAAAAGTACGTTTCTCACTAAAATCTACAGGAAGACATAAAGTCTTTTTTTTTTGCTAGTTTGTTGAGTGACCTAAAGATAAGAGGAGCGAAAATTATAAAAATCCTTCTCCTATACTCAAAACCCAAACTAAATCGGGCGGAGACAAGAAGAGATGGACCAATAGTTGATCATCTCTACGAAATAATAATTTCGCAAGTTTTCAATAGACAAGCTCCAAATTTGGTGGTTTTGGAAGGGCCTACCAATCCAAAAATGACACCGCCTACACTTCAACCCTTCCCTTCGAGAAATTTAGTATAAAATCGCGATCCCGAAGACCGCGAGCAGCTTTTTCCGCTTTTTGCTTTACACCGAGAGACCGAGTCCGCGTAAGTCCGTATCTCGCCAAATCCGAGTGTTGATGCAAGTGAACACTGAACTCAAGTGAAGTAAGAAAAACTCCATCACTTCTACGACCGGAGGACTGACGAGTCAAGTTCCATCCACCTCGATTCATCCTTGGGGAGGCTTCAGTCTCCAGGACTCATCCTCCAGCTGCGGCTTCGAATCTGACAACCCCTATCTACTCCAACAAGTAGTAAGTCTCTAGACATAAATTTTCACCGGGTTCCGATTTCCGTTGTGTAAAATAAAACTTAAAATTGTAGTGGACAATAGTTTCTTCCATCGTAATCGGTCCAACCTAAAAAAAAACGGAAACGGGCGATCAGGCGGGCTCGCGCTTATCCGGACGCTACCAAACTCACTTCGCGTTCAAAGGGCTCTTCATCTTCGACGGGAAACGCGGACTTCGACCCTGCCCTTCGATAGTCCGACCAGGCGTTCCGGTGCGCGGATTCAGAGGCTGTCGCTCAAGAGTCCGACCGGTCGTTCCGGTGCGCGGATTCAGAGGCTGTCGCTCGAGAGTCCGACCAGACGTTCCGGTGCGCGGATTCAGAGACGGTCATTCGAGAGTCCGACCGGCCTTTCCGATGCGCGGATTCAGAGACGGTCATCGTTCAAACATCCGAAGATAGCGCCCACAACATCCATAATTTCGCCACGGTCTCGGATTCTAACAGTAAACCACTTTCTTCACCTCCTCCTCCCTCAACTTACTATTCTCCTATCAGTTCTCCCGAACCAGAAGAGGTTCCTTCGTCACCTTCACCCACACCATCCCTTGAATTTTTAGCTGAATTCCCCCTTCTACCTCCCCGTCCACGATATTATTACTACGATGGCACCCAAACCTCCTTACTTGAAATCATAGAACAATTCCCCCTCAAAATAGATCCTCTTCTCCATCATTTCCGCGACCTTACAATTAATCCGGAAGCGATTGATCCGGAAGTCCTTTTAGAGATTTTACCCGCACTCGCTCCTAACCCGCACCCTATTTTTGTATTCACCCCCTATTATTTCGATCCTTTCGCTATCCCAGCTGACTTTTTCTACAACTTCTTTCCCCCTTCATACGCCACCATAGAGGAACTACTCTAAACTCACCCCCCCGACTTAATAAAGGTAAATAATAATTATATGATAGATGCTAGATGTTAGCTAAGATAATTAAAACGATTTTTTTTTATTATTTGTAATTATCTTAGCCGATCTTTTAAATTATTATGTTGTAATTATAATAGCTGATTTTTTTGATTATTTTGTAACTAAGATAGCCGCTTTTCAAAAATATCATTCCGTAATTATTATTTAGTAATTATGATAACCAAGATTTTAAAATTTATTTCTTGTAATCATGCTAGCCAATTTGTAAATTATTATTATTAAGTATGTAGCCCGATTTATTCGAATGATTATTCTGTCATCTTTTTCATTTGTCAATATTAAAATTTTTATTTTTGCCATTATGTTAACCAGCACTAAAATTTTTATTGTATCCATGCAAACTTATCCATTATTATACCAGCAGTATTAATAGTATTTTTAATAAAAAGAAAAACATGACTTCAGCGCTTATTCTAGTGTACTTACGTTAAAATAAATTCTTTACATGTAATTTTTAAAAATCACATTAATTAATTAATGTCAAAGACCACCCCCAGATCTCCACTCCCTGATCAAAAATTGCACCAGGTCCAGTCCCGAGTTAAAGTAATTCAATTCACTGATTCAAAACTTGGACCACGAGCGCATGACTCAGAAACAGGGTTATAACGGGCTTGAAAGAGCACGCTGACCCATACTTTGCGTTGTAAAACGTGCGTTTGACCTGAGGCACCTACCTTCTCTTAAATTGCATGCCTACGGGAATTGTGTAAGTTTTGTTGCGTTCTTCCTTGCCTTACCTGCGTATTCGAAACAAATTAAATCTCTTAAGGCTGGACGTAACAATAAAATATAACAAATGTTATAATAAATTAATGCTTCAATGTTATATAACTGTTAAAATATGTGTTTGCTGGGATATTACATACTTTTATATTATAATACATATTATAATACATTTTATATCAATGCATAGCGTTTTCTCGCGAGATATTTAATTTCTTAATATCTGCTGTATTATTGTGTTCAATAAAATTCAATTGTCTCACTTATATCGAAGATATACTTTCCTATACATATATTCTCCTTCCCATTCAGAATATATTAATGGGTGACCGCGTATAAAAAAAGCGAGAGAATGATAACCGTATGAGCGTACGGTCGCGTACGAGTGAGAGACAGACAATTAACGTTGCTTTGTTAAAACGGTACTTAAATAGAACATGAGTCTTGAATGATAAAAATTTTCTCAAAATAAATAACAGAGATAGACATAATTTCTTACACATATATTCTCCTCCCCATTCAGAATGCATTCAAAATGAAAGAGTAAGTGCAACGAATGAAAGAAGAAGAGCCGGAATGATAAGACTGTATGGTTAAAGATATTGCGTACAGGCGAGAGAGATAGATTCGTAGTAGAAGGAGAGACCGAGTATCGCGGCGATGATTACAGTGGTCACACCGGGCGCGGTCCGGCGATGGGAGCGGCGGCGGCAGCGACAGCGACGGCGGCGGCGGGCGCGGACCCCGATTCCCTCTTTACCGATCCCGGTGACGGTCATGGACCCGAAAATCATGTATCAGCTTCTTCTTCTTCTTCTTTGTTATATTAGCTCCGGGGCCATCATGGCCCGATACGGCCACGACCAATCAAAAAGCGCGGCTTGTCCCTTCGTCAGCGACACCGTCCTCCCCCATCGAGGGGCGGGAATTTCAAATCTTGATGTCAATGGACTTGAGAAAGGCGAGGATCAATCGGCAAAGTTTGGATGGGGGATTCTTGATACAGGGAAACAAACTCGAACAAGGCTCAGTGGAAGGAGTTAACTCGCGCAGATAAGCTCTTAAACGAACCGCTTCAGCCTTCGAAAACGGGCAATCAAAAACAACATGATCAATATCTTGTCGCGGGGAGCCGCAAGTACAAGAGGGCGAGTCCACGATATTCTTTCTGTGTAGGCTATAATACAAATTATAATGGTTGCTACGTAGACGATTAAGCGTCACAATTATCTCTCTACTCAGCGCTCTTCCGTGAAACCACGGTTTATCCGCGGTAGAGTGAAACAGAGCGTAAAACTGCGAGCCCTTTTGCCACGACCGTTCCCCCAAATACTTCAGGAATCTCCGTTTAAATGCATTTCTGGATATGGCATATAGGTCCGGATAAGGAATCCTAAATAAAGGCTTCGTACCCACGCGAGCCGCTCTCTTAGCGTATACATCGGCTCTCTCATTTCCGTCTATGCCGATATAAGCCGGAACCCAAGCAAAACAAACCGTCGAATCGCGTTTTCTTATTTGGAATAATAAAGACTTAATACGATGGATAATGTAATTGTTATGAATATCCTTGAAATACGCCAGCTCCGACATAACGCTTTTTGAGTCAGAAAAGATCACAGTCTTGGAAAAGCCAAATTGCAAAGCCGTAAACAGAACCTGGAAGATCGCCCAAGCCTCCGCGGAAAAAATCGACGTCTCCCTGAGTAATTTATGCAACACATGAAAGGGAGTATCAGGAGAATACACTCCCGCCCCTACCGAATCAGAATCCTTAGAGCCATCAGTATAGAAAGAAGTGACATCCGCTCTCAATTCCCTTGTTTTTTCAAGGAATGTTCTATTCACACCTTCCGCAGGGACAGAAAGCAGTAAGTCCAGGGACACGAAGTCGCACCTCACACACCCCGACAACATCTCATGTTATATGAAGCCAGGGAAACGGAAGAATGCAAGATACGGGAGGCGTGCAAGAAAGCCAAATATGAGCGATAAGCCGGAATGCTGCAAACCGCGTAATTATAATTATTCCTGTTTCTTGTTTTTTCTCTAAAAGCCTCTAGGCCAATCAAAACCGAACTGAACTCCATAGACATGTTTCTTAAGACTGTTTTGTCCGTTAAGTGTCGGAAACGAAAGTCCAGCGGTGGTTCCCTGGCCTCGTCCAACATAACATTTATTGGTGTGAACATCCGGTATCCCATGGCAATTCTGATGGCACTGTATTCCAGACGTTGTAATGAACAGAATATGGTTTTATTTCCAGTGATTTTAAAGATCTGACAGCCGTACTCCATAACGCTGCGAAAAAGAGCGCGATACACCGTCAAAAGATGTTGTGGGCCCCCCCCACTAAGTGCCCGCCAATGCGCGAATAATATTCAGAACTCCTCAGCCTCTGTTGATGAATAATGTGCTTTTACCAGAGAGAGAAGAGTTCAAGAACACGCCCAGAAATTTAAGCAAGTTCCTGGGTACAACTGGAGAGTTGTTCAATCAAGATGCCCGGGGAAACAAGACTAATGCTACACCTCCTGGAGAACACGATAGAACGTGACTTATACGGGAAGACATTCAAGCCTCGATCATCAAGGAAGCGACATATTCTAATGGCCGTCTCATTGATAAGAGCGATGGCGACGTTTCGGTCCTTGTGGGAGGTGTAGATCATAATATCGTCCGCATATTGTAGAAATTTAACACCAGGCAAAATACATTCTTTAATACCGCGCATGTAGATATTGAATAGAAGCGGGCTTAGAGTAGAGCCCTCCCTTTACAGATATTTGCGGGGCGGAGAGGGAACCGTCCTTGACGAAGTAAATCCTTCTCTCACAGATCAAGTTGGCAATAAATTTGCGAGATCTAGCCGGAATCCCGACAGTTCTCAAGTCCTACAAGAGGATGCAAAGGATCACATTATCAAAAGCACTTTGAACATCAATGGAAAGCACAACGGTTTCCTGTCTAGATACGAAGCCCAAATTTACATAATTCGAAAGAGTAATCAAGCTATCCGTGCACGATCTATGAGTCCTGAAACCAAATTGTGCATTCGGAATCAAATCCTCAGATTCCGTGAACCATCTCAAACGAAAGTAGATACATTTCTCTATAATTTTTAGTATGCAAGAGACCAGAGAGATAGGACGGACATCGCTTCCATCCGCCTTTGGAATGAAGACCACAAGTGATTGCTTCCATTGTTCAGGGAAGGCTCCGGTTTCAAAGATCCTATTAAAGATACGGAGCAAAGTCGTCCAGTAATCGGAGGGAAGGGACGTCAAAATCTTAAAGTCTACCTGATCCAGGCCCGGGGACAAATTGAGTCTAAAAGTCCTAAAAGCCATCATTAACTCCTCGAGTGTGAGGGGCTCATCCAGATCCCTGCAGAAGCAATGGGACAAAGCAGTGTCCTGGCTCTCAAGATCAGCCAAACCCGGATAAGGCTCCTCCACGCACGTATCCGGGCACATCTTGCGCATAGCCCGAGCATAAAGACCATCCGAAACTCCCCCACTGGAGAGAGATCCCAAAGAATTCCTATTTTTAAAAGCCCTGATGAGCCTCCACACATCCGAGAGAGAGGTTCCAATGTCGAAGGAGCCACACAGCTCACGCCAGCTCCAAACCTTTTGCTGTCTTAAAATTCTGGTGCAGGCGGCGTCCGCTTTATTACTATCCATTAACTTGGCCAAAGTCGGATCAGCCTTCTGGGAAGCAATCGCCTCCTCACACGTATCGTTCTACTAGGGAGCCGAACCCCGACCAGCGAAACGCCGGGTCGGACGAGGAGGGGGGCATCGCATCACTCTATCCATACATTTCCTTACGTGTTGAAACCAATAATCGTAAGCTAACAGAGGATCAGTAGGCATCTCCAAAACAAGAGCATCCCACGTAAGCACCAAGATCTTCTGCAGACGCTTTAAATTTTTCCTGGAAATTTTAAGTCTGTGAGTAAAGCTCTGGAAAGGAGCAAATGCACAATTAATTTTTGTATATATTGGGTAATGATCACTCCTCCTAAGATCCTCGTCAACCGAAGTGCAGCAGTCGACAGCCAAACTGCCAGAGCACAATACCAAATCTATAGACAACGCATAATTGCGGCGTTTATTGAAAAACCTAGGTATATTGGGGTTCAAAATAAAAATATCAAAGGCCTCTAGGAGAGAAGCAATTCTGACACCAGTTTGGTCACTCCGCGTTCCTCCCCATAAGGGATGGTGGGCGTTAAAGTCGCCCATTATCAAAAAATAATTATATCGAGAAGCCAAATTAAATAAGTCGGTAAAAAAGGAGTCCGGAGTATGCTGTCCGGAGTGGTGATATATGTTCACAATGAGAATTTCAGAGCCCTTGAAACTTTCAGAGACAGCCAACATCTCTCTCGACGGACGAGTGCCGAAAAGTCGACAGATCCGGCAGTCCACGCATCAACAGATCTCTTCTCACCATGGTGCAAACACCCCTCTCACAAGGGGCGCAAACATCAGCTCGAATAATGTCAAACCCTCGAAGATTAAATTGGTGGGAGAGGCGGAGCAACGTCTCTTGCAAACAAATGACTGCACAATCGAGAAACTGTGACTGGATCTCCGGGACCTTGCCCAAGACACCCCGGCAATTCCACAGCACAACCGTCGAGGAAGAATTTCTCCTATCACATCCGGGATTGTTTCTTGTAGAGTTGAATTCTAAAAATAAAGAAAAGACGTAAGTAGAGAAAGGAGTGTCACACCCTATTGGGTGCGAGATCTTTGGTATAATTAATGTCGGTGTCGAATCTATGATCACTATTAATAATCTTAGAGTAGGTTTCATTCAACATAAATAATCATGGAGTATAGCCTATCCAACGAGTCGGCAAGATGCTCCTGCCACCGCGGACGCGCATCCAAAACCAAGGGAGGGGTAGGAGAGGGGGGAGAAGTCCCCACCTCCCCATCGCCCACAGTCCCCACGCGAGGGGTAGCGGCCACAGAGGGCCGCGCTGGAAATGAAAGGGCCGGAGATCTGCTGCTCAGTCAGATAAGCAACTCCCGGTGATCAGATGGAAAAGGGGCAACGCGAAAAAGAACCGTGACGCAGCCCGGGGGGGAGAGCCGGTCCTACCCGGCACACGCCCGGCGGATGACAGGCCCATTCCCAAGCGCATCAGACCCCCCGGCGCATATCGCTTCCATATAGGTAACGGAGGACAAGGAATCGGGGGGGATCGACAACGGGGGGGTTCGACAACAAATTAAATCTGCCTCTCGAATGACCGGCCAGCGACGCAGGTGGGGGGGAGGGGCAGACCTTCCACCCCTCAAGTTAATGACCGGAAACTCCGAAGACTCGTAACGATAACCAGCACTCTAGGGGAAGCCTCGGGCAAACACGACCCTTGGCCTCATGGAAGGAGATATTTTCATTCGTAGCAAGGTTAAGAATCGTTTTGTGCTCCTTAACAAATGGACAAGCGTGTGAGGTAGGCAGGTGCGATCCTCCACATCTAAAACACATGGGATTATCATCATTCTTTTTGTTACAACTCTCATGTTTATCCTCGCCACAATATATACAACGCGGTTTACTCTTACAATATTTACTCACATGTCCCAATCTAAAACAAGAGTAACAAATTCTAGTCTTTGGTATGTAGGGGAAGACCTCGCGTTTTACCTTGAAGAGAGATACATAGTGTGGAAGGACTTGTCCAGAGAATTTGATACGTAAAGTTCTTGACGGAAGATATTGAAAACCGGAATCCGATTTCACCCTTCTATTTAAACAATGAATCTCTGCAATTTTCTGTGATAATTCAACATATTCCTTAATGGAATCCAAGTCCATCTCTTGTGGAATGTCTTTAATAATACCAATCCTTTCCGATTTGTACGCTGGAATAAACGCTCTCAGCTTTAACGAGTCAAGAAAACCATCCAAAGTCAATTTATTCGCGAGTAAAGCCGTTTTCAGTTCCACTTGAATGAGGCCTCTACCAATTTTTCGAACCTCTTTAACATCTGTATGGTACTTGATTGTTAACTTTTTGCTTAAGTGGATGTGGAGAGGGAACGCCGTCGTCTGTGGAACGAATATGAACGATATAAGGCGGGAGGTCAGTATTAGTTGGTTTATTTGAAAGCCGAGCCGGCATGTACAATATTTACATTATTCGTTTGTTGATGTTCTTTCGAGCCTGGCAAGGCGGAGGGAACATTGTCATGAACGTTAAAAATAAGCGGATTGGAATTTGACCCCCTGTCCTTAGGGGGAACAGTCGAAGCATCTACCGGCGTCCCACCAGCGGGCAATGCCCGCGAGGGGAGGCCCCCGGGAGAAACAGAGGCTACAGTAACAATATCATCCATTTCGCAATCCATGAATGGGTTATCTGATATATCATTTCTCGAAAGAGGAGTGAATAAGAGAGAAGAATTATCATTGTTTTTTTGTAAAATTTTTTAAATCTGAACTTTAGTCGCCCGTTCCCCTCTCGGAGCTCCCAAGTTAGAACCGCTCTATAACCAACTACTGAACATAAAATATGTATTTCGATGAAATCTATAACTTTTATCTTAAGTATTTTTTGAAATTCGCATTGTTTACGGAAATAAATGGAAAAAACTATATTAATTCAAAACAAATATTAAATAGTTTGAAAATTAGCCGTTTCCGTACATTCGCACTTGTGGCATTCGACTACATTTAATAAGTACTACATTTCTTTACAAAAAATTTAAAAATCTAAAGAAGTATAATTTAATAAAATTAAAACGCTATGCACTTCTTGTTTATTTTATCTTTGTGGGTAGTAGGAGGGCAAGTGTAATGTCAGCCAAGTGGTGTCGGTTAAGTAAACTATCGGTCAAATGATCGTGTCGGTTAAGTGTACTTGTCGGTCAAGTGTACTGTTGACCAAATGGTGTCGGTCAAATGATTGTCAGTCAAGTGTACTGGACCCCCTTCAAACTACTCAAAGTACAACTGAAAGCCAACAAAATATTTTATAATGCCTTACATCAGGCACTTCTGAAACCACCTCTACCTTTCTTAATAAAGAATTGTTTATTGTTAGCTTTCGTTGTCTCAACAAATTAAACATGTTTATCAGAGCAGAAGGATATAATTGACATAAATTTAATAAATAACGTTGTCTATAAAATTTGTTGTAATAATTGTAACGCTTCATATGTAGGACAGACAAAAAAACATCTTAACACCAGAATTGAAGAACATGCGAATAATTTTAAATTAGAATCGTCGAGACATTCTGTGTGGTAACAGAACACGTGTTAAAAAAGAACCATCTATTTTGTTCGAGACTATAACAATTACTTTAGAGTTTTAACATTTCCTTTTTATTGGCTCTGTTTTATCCGCGAGTAGTGAGAGCTCCTGACAGCCATCGAGCTCCTTGTAGTTCATTTCTTCGATGCACCGAGTCGCGCGGCGCTGTCACTAGCTCCTCACGTGCGCGATTTTCGTTTGCTCGCATCTTGGTAACTACGCAAATAAACAAGCCCAAAAAAGGACACGTCCAAATCCATGCCCAAATAAGTCTCGATATCGGTTCCCTACCGCCCCTTTTTTTGCCTCCGATCGTAATTGTTTTACAATGCAAAATTCGTCAGTCTCTCGCAGCCCGGCACCGAAATCAGATCGTCCAGCAGATCTCTCCCGTCTTCCGCCAATCCTAGCTGCGGGGATTCACTTCCGTTTCTTCCCTATCAATCGCGCCGTGATAGTGTGCGTGAATTAATTCTCCCGTCAACCAACATTGTTTAATCCTTCAGTTTTGTATTCGCGTGAATGTTGTGCGTGTATTATGTCCGTGCGCAGGTGGCCGTATCTTTCCCGCGAACGTCCTCTGCCTCCCGCACAAGATCTCCGTCGGATCGCGCGCAAGATTTCCGGATTCGCGAGGACCTCGATCTCGAGGCTCTGCAAGATTTCCGCGTCGATTAGGCAGCGCAATATCACGGTGTATCAAGATATCCGACACCTTGTAAAAGATACGGTTCGCCCCTCGCTCCGAACGTTTATTTGTGAATAAATAATTAAGCGAGTGACACCAACGCCTCCTTCTTATTCCTATCATCTCCCGTGAACCCCCCGCATTCCTGACCACTCACTTCGCGTCTCTATCGGGACGGATCCCGGCATTCCCTCCGTGCGATCGCGTTTACCCTACGCACGCGCGAACATATTTGATTGGAATAATGTTAAGATCTTAGATTCGGAATCAAATTACCAAAAAAGATTAATTTTAGAAATGTATTTATTAAAATTTAATAAATTTATATTAAAGAGCAAATTAACAATATCAATTTAGAAAGACAGAATTTCTCAAAAATTCATATTATTGTTTATTTGACATTCTGTCCAAAATAGGTAACAGACGATAAGTCAGTTCACACCGTTTCTGTCGAACATCACACTCACTTGAACGCTTTGTCTGAATTTGGTTTCCACATTCTGTATAATATCACCTGCATCTAACATAAGTAAGTCTATCTGTTTTTTTACAAGACCCGTATCAGTTATTGTGTCTACACAACATAAATTACACATAGTTCCTTTTCGATTTGACCATTTTAGATATCTTTAAATATTCTTTGACAAGATTTTTGACTAACATATTGAACCAGCAATACCCGCACTTTTAATGTTCTGACTCTACGTTTTTTTCGTTATCAAATGCGAAAAACACTGTGGACTCTATGTTTTTTTGCCAACAAATGGAAAAACACCGTCTTTTCTTTTTAATATGTAAAACAATTTGCGGAATATTGTATTTTATCACCTTCTTTATCTGTATGACACAATTTTACCGATAATATGCGATCATTTTAAGTTTTTTCAAATGTTTACCAATTATTAATAGTTTAATTATATGTTTTAAATTATATATACACTTACTTTTATTTACGACTGATGAGGGCTTTGTAAAGTCAAAACATTTCGAAAGTTTATTTAATATTATAAAGCACATTAGTTTTTATACTTATATTTTTATGTTAGGTAATAAATCATAATTAGGATAACAGTTTTTGGCTCGATATATTAACCTGTATTCTCATATTATTTATTGTTTTTAATATTTGATTTATGTGTAATTTATATAATAACGATAACTACATTGTTAAAGAAAAATTGAAGAAACGAGGTAATCAAATAAGACAGAAAAAATATTTTTTTAATTTCTTATTAGTTTCGTGTGTAAAATAGATACTTCAATAAAATACAAAATATATTCTTATATGAAAAAGTACTAACATTAGCACTTTTAATATTTCTACAAAATTTATCATTAATCATAATTTATTTTTAAAATTATATATAAATAAGTATAGTTTGTGAATATGTGCTACACAATTAAAAAGAAAACATTTCGATTAGTTTAACAAAATATTTCATTAGTTTAATGTTCATTTAGTTTAATAAAATACTAATTAGTTAAATGAATAATTGTAGTTTTTTCTTTATTTGTTTATACAAATATGTTCTCGTACATAATGTATTAAATCATTTTCGACAGAGTTTTAATATCCAAATTGATAATTAAACAATAGTATTTATCAAATGCCTTCTCTACATAGTAAACATCTTACTTAATTTCATTCATTGGTCCCTTATTCTTAATCGCACTTTAAACAGCAAATACAATCGCATCTTTATTTATTTACACTTGTTGGAAAATTTATTATATCTATTCACATTATTTACCCACCAAATAAATATATTTTTTAATTGCATAATTTTTGTGTGATTAACAAATAATATAAAAAAATATTTAGTATAAAATATTTTCTTAAATCTAAGGCCATATTAATTTTACGAATACATTATAATAAATTATATAAAAAGTGTGATGTCTTAAATTTTTCACAGTCTCGTGTACAAATAATAAAAATATATCCAAAGTATTCAATATGTATATAGGAATAAATGCAAAATTTATTCTGATTGTATATAAAATTAATCAAATCAAATGGTCTACCCAATTTTTCACTAACTTCTCAATATAAATAATTTACATTAAAGTAAACATAAATTAAATATTTTTACTTCAAATAATATGAATTTACTTTTTTCTTACAGTAATTTATTACAGAGATCAAAATCTTTGTAAAAGTTATATATTAAAATCAAATAAATAAAATATTCTATAAATATACGATAAACCATCGGCCAATCTAAAGTTTATAATTAACACATTGTATCAGCAATAGTTAATTATTTATAACTTTACACAATATATTAGCAAAATAGTTAAAAAAATAACAATTTTAAAAGATATTTCGTCATTTTTCAATAAATATAAATAATCAGTATATGGACGTTACAAAAATGTACTGCACATATCATAAAACACAATTATAATTATGTATGTAATATTTTTATAAAATTACAATTGCAGTTTTATCACAAATTTAAATCATTTTAAATTATTATTTTAAAGAAACAATTACAAAAATTCTTTAAAAAATTTATGAAAAAACAGAAGTGCATTTTGATCATACACATAGTAAAAAATGCAATGGTATGATATGGGGTATTATGATAATTATTCACTACATAATATCTTTTGTGTGTGTGTGTGTGTGTGTGTGTGTGTGTGTGTGTGTGTGTGTGTTTAATTATGTGTACATGTGTAATCAATGCTACGTAATCAAAAAATATAATAAAAATGGATTATATAAATTTAAAAACCATATTTATACATTAAAATAAAATTATACAAAAAATTCAAAAAGTAATGTAAATGGTATATAAGTGTTACGGTTTTCCATGTTCTGTTATTATTGAGTTACTGAAATATTATTTACAAGGGAACGGACAGAACTGTTCCTCACCGATTTTAATAAGCTTTAGATATGTTGTAGAACATAAAAAAATATTAGACTCATATTTTTTTTAGCGGCGTATCTCGACGTTTAGGGGTTGAAACCACCCCTAGAAAATAACGCGTGTTTTCATTTTTGGCGAATATCTTTGAAAATATAAAGTTTATGAAAAAATAATTTATACAAAAGTTTTATGGTATTTTATACTCTTTACAATAGTATATTTAGATTTTCCAAAAATTTTAAATTTTTTAATTTAGCCCACCCACCTCTTTTTTCAAAATTTTGAAAGTTTTGTAAGGACAAAAATTAAAGAGCATTAAAAGCCAAATCCAATATAGCCAAATATAATAATATATGGGTTTCATCATTCTCAACTATTGGCAAAATCTTGTTGATGATAATCCCGTGCTTATTTTGCTTTACATTAATCTATATTCGCATTTGTAACAATGAAAATATACGTACGCACACACGTATATATATATATATATATGCTACTTTTGTTATATATATGCATTTATACTTTATATCGTGTAATACGTTGGAGTATTATGTAATTAAGGTTTTTATGTTCTAATATAAAAATATACGCAGGAGAGACAGTTATTGAATGTGACGCGACTAAAGAAATAGCGCAACTTCTAGCGCGGCGCCTATAGCGCGAGATTATCATCTCATTTTGCCAATAATTGAGAATGATGGAACCCATATATTATTATATTTGGATGGATTTGGCTTTTAATGCTCTTTAATTTTTGTCCTTACAAAACTTTCAAAATTTTGAAAAAAGGGATGGAGGTCGGTAAATTAAAAAGTTTGAAATTTTTGGAAAATCTGAATATACTATTTTAAAGAGTATAAAATACCATAAAACTTTTGTATAAATAATTTTTTCGTAATTATTATTATAAAAAATAATAATATATACTTATATTTTCAAAGATATTCGCCAAAACAAAAAACGTGTTATTTTCGAGGGGTGGTTTTAACCCTTAAACGTCGAGATACGCCGCTAAAAAAAAATATGGGTCTAATATTTTTTTATGTTCTACAACATATCCAAAGCTCATTAAAATCGGTGAGGGACAGTTCTGTCCGTTCCCTTGTTAGTAACTTTATTTTTATTCTTTAATCTTTTTTCTAAATTTATTTTATATTTTTTAAATGAGAAAGTTAGTTCCGTATATGTAAATAGATAAACGTAATATATAGTAATAAAAAATAAACATAAAATAAACAAATTACTTGTAAAATATATGAATAATAATGTGTGACAATAACTTAATGTTTAAAATAAGTAAATTAACTCATTTCTGTTACGCATACTAAAGTCATGAAATTCTAACACGGATGCGTAAAAAATGTAATAAAAATGATTGTACTATTTTTATTACACTTTAAATACCATTTTTGTTATGTTCATATTACTTATTACATTTAATAATTTTACATAAAGAAAAAGAAAGATAAAATACAAGTACACTTATATGACAATAATACCATGCCAAATTTATCAAAAATTAAAAGAATGAAAATATATCTAAGCGCTAAGTGTTTATAAATATAATACATAATATATGTAAATGATTTATCTACGTAGCATAAATGTATGCATATTCACATAGAACGATTACACTTTATTATATTACTGTTATACACTAAACTTGTGTAATAATAAAATATTGGAATAGTAAAAATTTTCGTCAATTTTTATCTAAATCTAATTAATATTTTATATCCTATTGTTAAAATATATGTTGAAATATTTTATCAGTGACGACCTTTCTTTGATCGTTTACGTTTCTTCTTTTTTGTAGACGTAACAGTAATATTTGTTTTAGGAGAAGTTTCATTTGTAATTTCAAATGTGTCGGTTGTAAGATGGGAACCTGCTTTCTCTTTTACAGTACTATCAGTTATATTTTGTTCTATGGTATCTTCACTTTCACTTTCAGCATCGCTCGCACCAGTACCAGTTATACTTTCTATGTCCTCTTCTGCATTACTTAATTCCAGTGATATGATCTTCTCCCTCAAAGTTTCCACCTAAGTACAAAAATATATACATTGTAAATTTCAATCTAATTAATTTTGCGCACTACATTTTGAATATATAAAATAGATGTAGTAAATAATTCAATTAAAATTTATTACAATTTACAGAAAAAATAAAAAAATTTTGTGTGTAATAGCTGTGTAACATTACAGGACATAAATTAATAAATAGCAAATATTCTAACAACACTACCTAACTAACACCGATTCGAATACTTAATATACTTATTAACACCAAAAAATATTTAACGCGTGTTTTTTGTTTCTGTTAAATATGCATTTTAAAGGTAGAACTCATCCCTCAACTCCTGAGGGTGAAAACAGCTACGATTAATTATTTCCGAAACGATATATTTTCTGAACAAAGTGCTCAGAACCAAAGTTGTAGAGTTTAATGTGATGCACTTGATGGTGACCTTGAGTTGATATTGAGGTCAATTTGTAAGGTCAATTAATTTTGGAGATAATTAATTGTTGACGGACTTTTATCACTATCCTTTTACTGTATCCTGTGTAAGCAACTGAAAAATTAGAGGAGCGCTGGCTGGTTTCGAACTCGGAATCCCTTGCTCTTAACGATAGCTCTCTCATCGCTAGTTCACACGACTTCAACTGCTCTTGTTTATATTTTGTACGCTTATAAACCCAAGATTAGAACCACAGGATTCTCTATTTTATCGACTATACTTGTATCTATAATCAGTGATTTCGTGTGTTGACTCTAAATCTATCTTCAAAATTGATTTATTGCGTTATTTTCCTAAAAGATCTGAAGTAATGTGAAAATTTTAGGTAAGAAAACGTATAGTATTAACCTAAGGTTTGTTTTTTATTTCTGCACTGCTGCACTGGTGCAATAAGTTAGAATAAGACAAATATATTTTTTCTCATTCTTACTTATCGCACTAGTGCAGCAATGCAGGAATAAAAAACAAACCTCTAATTGTAAGTTAAACATTATCCTCATACTATTGCTGCTTTCCATTTATCTGAAAGTGAGACTGAATCACTCAATAATGTGAGTATTTTATACTCATTGTCAGATAGTGACGTTATTACTCAGTGATTTAAAGAAACATGCAAGTGATCACGCTTATTTTAATGACAAAATTATCTCAATATATAACCTCACTTCTAAAGTGAGTATGCGAGACTCAGTAAAGCACACGGTCTTGAAATTACTCAGATTGTAGGAAAAAACTCAGTTGAATCTCACTTGTAAGAATGCAAAAGGAACGTGCATTTAACTGAGTTATGACGTCACAAGTGAGAATTATCTGAGTTTTGATGTAAATGGAAAGCAGCAATATTAGAATAATATCTCCAACTTTTTCGGATTATTAATGTTACTGTAAAGTTATCCACAACATCCTTACTTTGTGTTCAAATTTTATTCGGACATATGATCAATTGTCATTTTAACGACTGTCGTTGACCAAGCATTTCCCAAAGTTATTTCTTTATTATTTATTTTCTAAGGTATCTTATTCATGAATTTCGTTTGAACGTATCTTCAACCTACGTAATTTTACATCTATACTTGGGAAAGTGTTCATTGTTTGTAGTTTTATGCCAATTGTTCTCACGACTGCTGTTTCTCGTAAATGTTTTCAAAATTCTTTCAGATAGTATTTACAGCAAGTACTTTTTCACCATTTGTTCCCACGATTTTTTTTGTGTTAATTTTATTGGAGCTTACAATCACAAATTCTACTTTCTGTGAATTTACTTTGTGATGTCTGAAGTGAATCTCTGTTATGATATTAGTCAGATGTCAGAGTAAATCTCTGTTATGATATTAGTATTAAAACATTGTTAATCTGCAAAATTTCATGTCACTAAACTCGACAAATATTTTAAAGTTATTGTGCCTCACTTTCGAGGATCCAGTGTATAATATAGAATCTACAATAACAGATAAAGAAAGATCATTCGCTTCTCAACTGGCAGATTTGGTAAAAGATGCTATAAATTCTGATGTGTTTAAAGAGACTTATGATATTTTGAACTTTACTGATGTTAGTGTGATTCTTGATGCTGTTTTAGTTGAAGATGGTTCAGAAGATGTTTCAGAAGTTGCGTAAAACGATAAAAAATTCAAATAAATTGTAGACATTGAGAAGAGGAGAGTAATTGAATTTTAGCAATCTGAAAAAAAGAAAAAAATGAGTTTAGAATAGATTAAAAATCGATTTAGCAAAGTTACAAATAAAAAACAACTGCACAGATGAAAAGCACAAGTTGTTGAGCATGGGTAAAGCACTAATAAATTGTTATATATCTCTCAATATGTTCTAGATCAATGCATCTGATCGAAAACAGTGCATCTAATCGAAATCTATCTATTCATGATTTAGATCTGAAGAGATGGACCTTGAAAGCAAAAGAGGAAGTTTATTTTTCTTCTCAATTATCTACAGCTTCGTCGAAATAGATACATAATTTCAAAATACAACACAGTATTGTTTCAAAGAAGATAAACAAATTCGTGACACAAATGCATATTTCAAATAAAGTAGAACTATTGCAACAAGCACAAAAAAAGAATAACAATTAAGTTATATCAAACTCATTAACTTTAAAAATAAAAATTGATCAAAATACAAGGGTAATGTGAATCAACGCGGGAGTAAAACGCATATATAATATAAATTTTTTTATTAATTGAATTTAACGCCGTATGACAAATTGTAGAAGTAAGAGCTGACGATACCACGCTTGACAAATTAAAAAACTGACACGTTTCGACTTACTTTAAAGTTATTTGAGTAGATACAATAACGTTTAAATTACGGAGCAACAAATTAAAAACGTGTTGGACTTATGTCACATAGTTTTTTGACCCAAATGGAGCGCAAAACGACAGCATTTCATGAGCTTAAACCACTTTGCGAGACATTAATACCATATTCATCGTTCAAGTTAATATACTGAATAAGAATGCGATTAGTGTTGTAACTGGTAACGTGTAATTTTTACCTTTTCTTAAGCAACGTGTATGAAACCGTCACACAAATTCCTTTTTAATTACTCACCCATAGATGCAAATCATTTCGCACTTTCACAAAAATTAGTCACAATTCAATTCAGTATGTAAAAAAATAAGTTAAATGGATAAATATTACAAAAAATAAATAAAATAAGGCAAAAATTATGTCAAATAAAGAAAGTCAAGGTAAAATAAAAATGAACAATGTTATCAGTTTCGCAGTCAAATAACGAGTGAAACAATACCGTTTAAATTTACAGAGGACAACCAGTAAAAGTGTCAATAAATATTATATATTCCCTATGACTGAAGAATACACATGGTCAAGAAAATCGGTATTAGTCTGCAAATTCAAGGCTTGTTTTTGTGACTTAATAAACAACATTTCTGAGGTTAATCTTTTATAAATATTCATCTCCGCGTCAAGAACTTTCACTTTATCCCTCCCCCCAAAAATTACGTCCATGTTTTATCCTGTGATCAGTAATTACTAAAGGGTGGCACTTACTTGGACACGGTTCAAAATTTCCACGGTGCATTTGGACACTGTGTTTTTAGACACAATATCTTGCGTACGATTTAAATGGCCACGGTGCATTTAGACACTGTGCATTTGGACACAAAAGAAATTTTATTAAAAATGTATACCAGTTATATGCACACGTAAAATTTGACCACCGGATATTTGCACACGAAAAAATTCCCACTGTTCACTTGGACACGTAAAAGTTGCACACCATTCATTTGCACACCGCTCACTTGCACACCATTCCCTTGCACACCGTTCACTTGCCTACCACTCATTTGCATACCAAGAAATGCGCACCGATCATCTGCACATGAAAAAATACGCACCGATTATTTGCACACGGAAAGATGCGCACTGATCATTTACACACGGAAAGATGCGCACTGATCATTTGCACACGGAAAGATGCACACTGATCATTTGCACACGGAAAGATGCGCACCGATCATTTGCATACCGTTCATTTGGACACGGTGCTTTTGGACACCATTTATTTGTACACCGGACAGTTGCACACCGTTCAATTGCACACCATTTAAGTCGCAAACCCATGTGGTGCAGTGAATACCTTACGCACGCACGCACGCACACACACACTCAGATGCACGCACGCACGCATGCACACACACACACACACACACACACACACACACAGATGCACGCACAAAAGAAGAAGAAAGAGAGTTAGTGAACTATTCGGTTTAGCGGCGCCAAGTTTTTTATAGTAAAATATTTATTTGTATTAAAATATTTATTTGTAATATTTGTACAAATAAGTATTTGTAAAAGTAGATGTTCTAATTCGTATGAACATCCATTTTCATAGTTGGCGCATTTTTTTCATATCATTACTTTTGTAGAAAAAATGTTTTTTGTTCTTTTTTGAGAAAAGATAATTTTATTAAAATTTCATATGTTTGTAGTCCCAAGTTAAAATTATTTTGTACAAGAATAAGTTTTTAAGAGCGTTTCTTGCGCGCGTATACTTGACGCTTTTTTATACCTTTTTTTTAAAAGATAATTTTGTTGTGATTTCACTCATTTTGTAGTGATAGGTATTTCGTTTCTTTTTATAATATATATGAAGATTTTTAAGACAAATTTGAAGTTCATATCATATCAAATTAACGATTGAGACTGAAATTAAATTAAAATGATAAAACAAAGTTATATTGGTTTTGGTTTCTTTTCTGATTATATTTTAATTCATTTTCAAAATATGCTTATTACATCGTAGATTACATCGTGAAGGAAAATATAGCTGTAGCTAATTTGAAGATTAGTATAACACTATGCGTTATATAGTATGCGTAATACAGTATATTACCCAACATTTTCATTTTTTTATGGAAATAAGTATTCTGAGATAAGTTAATACTTTGTGTTACGGTTTATTTTTAGTTATCATATTAAAAGAAAGAGAAGAAAAAAACATTTTATTTGAACCTAAAGTAGAAGAGTAAAAAAAAAAGAGTGAACGAGTAAGAAGAGATAGAGAGACAGAGAGAAAATTAGAAGTTAAAATAATAAGAAGAAAAAGTAAGAAAAGTGACATAAAATAAGTTATTACTTACTAGTGATGTAACGAATGTGCGATTTTAGATATTCGCGAATGCGAATGCAAATGCGAATATCTGTTACCGACATTCGCGAATGCGAATGCGAATTTTGACTTGCACGAACCTGTCGGTTCGGTGTAGCTATTAGTTGACCCGCGCGTAAGGGCCATCACACACAAAATGACATAAGCTGCATAAGCATAGCATAAGAGCTCTCTAGGCCAATAAGCATCTTATGTATATCAATATGGCGACTTTATGCTGGGAACTGATTAGTTCAACGGTCTTATGCTATGCTCATGCAGCTTATGTCATTTTGTGTGTAATGGTCCTAAGACTATAGCGCTACAGTAGCAATGTCTTGCCGGAACGCAGTCATTGTTTACGTCGTTTACAATGTAAATCCTTAAGAATGGCCAACTTTAATAAAAGAAAATTATTGAATTGTCTAGTTTTTTTACATTATTTTATTTTTTTCCTCTAAAGAGACCAACTTTTACTAAAGTAATATTCGCCGAACATTTGCATATTTTCTACGAATGCGAATGCGAATATTCGTTACATCACTAATATGTATATAAATTTAATTATAACTTTATTCACATCATATTACACATAAACATAGTTTCAAAATAAAAGATAAACATGAATAAAATTAGCAACATTCTATTCATTATTATATAAAAGAAAATACTTTACCGATGATTTATTATAGAAATAAAATATAAAATAGAATAATTTTTTATACATATCCCAGGTAATAAAGAAAAGTCATTTGGATAAATATTTATAAAATATTCAAATAAATATTATACATATTTTGTAAATATTTTATAAACATTGTGTGCTGTCTGGGATATGTATAAAATTTAGCTTTATCAAAGGAACAGAACAAAAACATATTTTTATAAGTTATTCTACATGTTATTTCGCATACGTAAAAATCAGTAAAAAAACTGTAAATTTATATTTATTTATTAATATTATTTAACTATATGTTTCATGTTTCTGTCATCTATTGAACTGATATATAACAAATATGTATTCATGAGCATCAAGTGTTCATGGATCATCGCGAAGTGCTAGGCTGCGTACGATCTTCGAAGTCAAGCAATGTCGACGGCGGTTCAGAGTTGGATGGGTGACCGCAGAAGTTATTAGGCAATGTCAGATGTGACTATATTGTCAGCATATGAGCATTCATATATTTGACATATGTTGCCGTCATGTTGCTATTAACATGCTGTTGGTTGCGAATGGCATACCGATGATAACAAGTTGCCGTCAATTTGCTGTCAATATACTGTTAATCACGGATGACAAATTGACAACACGAGTTGTCAAGTTGCTGTCACAAATCACTTTTTTGCGAGTAGCAAATTGATGCTGACATGTAATCAATCTGCCGTTGTTAAAATTAGAATTCACGTGAGTTCAGTTCGACAGACATAATATTGACGCACCTTGTTCTAAGTTTGTCAAAATTAGTTGTTTCAACAATTGTTGGCGATTTGTCAGCAAACTCGCTGCATTTGGCCATCTGGGTAGTTAAATCGTAATTGTACTTTAATAATTATGTTTATTATCCTTTTACAGTTATTGATAATAAACTTTTATTTTGTCCATGTTTCACTTAATGCTCTTGGAACATATAATCATGTGCCGACTTGTAATGGGAAACAAAAGCGCGACTCTTACAAAAATTGTAAATGTGATCTATGGCCTTTAAGTAACCTACAAAGTTAACAAGCTTGAGAAATTTCCGTAAGAGTCACGCTTTTGTTTCCCATTACAAGCCAACACAAGATTATATGTTCCAAGAGCATTAATTAAAACACCGGCAGAATAGATTTATTATCAGTAACTAAAAGAACAATAAATATAATTGTATAATATAAATTATATAAAAATATGATTATAAATGTACAATTACAATTTAACTACAAATTTAACTGTAAAATAGCAATAAATATAATTAAATATAATTAAATATTAATGCAAAAAGAATGAAAAGTAAAATATGACGTTCCATATTTGAGAAGTTGACTCGCCATTTTATAGTCTTTCGTCCCATGTATGCCTCGTTAAATTTATAACTTACAATAAAATAAGTTAGAGAATCAAAAATATAAATAAAAATTTTGAACGTGATCTTTGTAAATATATGAAGAAAATTGTATTAACCCTCTGCCTACACACCTTATTTTTCTCCCGATTCCTACACACAGGGGTTACGCTAACCTCAAAATTTCGTTGACTTATATCTCCAAATGTATTTAATCAATTTTAACTTCTTTTTTCTTTAATCGAAAGGAAAAAATCTCAGAATTATGATGGTCTTGGCTGAAAAGTTAAAGATATTAAAAGAAAAGAAATTTTTTGAAAAGAATAAAAAAGGAACGAAAAATTTTTGTAAAAATTTGCCTTTTTTTTAAACGCTCGTATTTATTAGAAAAAAATAGATAAAGTAATTAAAATGGTGATCAATGGAAAGGGGAAGAGTTGTATTTTAAGAATCTATTGTCAGTTTTTTCATTCTGTTCAAAAAATATATTTATTTTGTAATGTGAATTTAATAAAAAATGAATGCAGTTTAAACATAATAGTAAAAGAAAATAGTAATATTTATTTTAAAAACATAATTATTAATACCCAAAAACATAATTATTAATACAAAAAATATTTATTACAAGACTTTATTTATTATAAAAAAATTTTTTAATTTGTAATGTTACAATTGCAGCATATTTTTGCAAAGTGATCGCGACATTGGTAATATATGTATATAAGTACTGTATGCGTAAATGATACGTAATGGGGAAAAAAAACTTTTACTTACCCCTCAAATTTGGAACTTTTCTATTTTTTGTTACGTTCCCTACACACGGGGTAACTGTAACCTCAATATACACTTTCGATGCTTCTACTTCTGTTGTTTTCAGAACATTGACAACGCCCAAAGAGGAATAAGTAGAGCACAGTTCAAACTCCCCCCCCCCCCTCTGGTTCCAGCGTCCCCTTGCTAAATACTTTTAAGTAGCAAACATTTCAAAATCGACTGGGGTTACCGTAACCCCATGTGGAGGCAGAGAGTTAATTAGAATAAATTGTTTTGGGAACAACAAAGTATTTAAATACTTACTTTTCTGTTTTTGATTTAACTAAGAACCTTATCGATATATTTCTTGCTTTATCCATATCCGACTTGCATAAAATCCATAGCAGTTACTAAATAGACTAGTAAGGGATACACCCAGATAGCCAAGCGAGATTGAGCATATCGGGCAAATTAATGCACTGCATGTTGTGAGCTTGCCCACAATTTGCTGTCATTGTAATTTAACGTGGAACAAAGTTAGCATCAGGAGAGCAAATAACCTTCACGAGTTTATGAAATTGTAAGTGCATGCATTGAGGAATAATAAACTTATCACATTGACAGCAATTGTGCATGCATGTTGACAACTTGCCGTCAGTTTGTTGAATTCTAATGAAGAATTTTACATAATATGAGAACAACAGACAGTTTGAGGAAACACCTTGGCTTTAGTTTGATGAAATTAATAGGGAATAAGTGACAGCAAAATGACAACACGTTTTCTTCATTTGGCTATTTGGGCAGAAAATTCTTGGCATCCATATAAACATATCTCCTATCACAGGTAGCAAGGTGACGTTGATACGACGTCAATAATTCGTCATTTAAGGTCGCAGACGTCATGTTACCAAATTAAGACGTAATAGTAACGTCATTTTTTGACCTATTAATTACGTCAGTCATTTATCCATCTTACAACGTATTTCCGACGTCATATTCTTGACTAATTAATAACGTCAGTTAATTGATCATTTTACGACGTATTAATAAGATTTTATTAGTGACTAATTACTGACGTTAACTATAATTCTTTGTAATAATTGACGATTTGACCTCAAATGACAAATTATTGAGGTCTAGTGGACGACACCTTGCTACCTATAACTATCATTATTTAAAGATTGATTAATAAACAACATTATTAAAATTAATATAATATTTTATATAATTAATACTATCAATATTTTAGAATCATCCCAGGCAGCACATAATATTTATGATAAATATTTATTAATATTTATTAATATTTATTTTTTCAAAATATTATATAAATATTTTACACATATTTTATATATACGAAAAAAAAAATCTTTATTCAACATATTAAAATATAAATTAAATATTTTATATAATATTTATGATAAATAAAAGATAAAGATTTGTATAAGTAATATTTTGTAAATATTTATAAATATTTCATAAATATTTTTATAATATTTATGATAAATCTTTATAATTTGTCAAATCTAAGACCACAAAAATATTTATAAAATATTTAGATAAATATTAATAAAATATTTAAATAAATATTTTATAAATATTTTATAAATATTGCGTTTTGTCTGAGGTATAATTTAGCTTTATCAAAAGAACAGAGCAAAAACATATTTCTATAAGTTATTCCACATGTTATTTTGCATATGTAAAAATCAGGAAAAAAACTGTAAATTTATAATTTATAAAAATATTAGTTAACTACAAGTTTCATGTTTCTCGCATCTATTGAACTGATCTATAACAAATATGTATTCATGATCATCAAGTGTTCATGGATCATCACAAAGGGCTAAGTAGCGTACGATCTTCGAAGTCAAGCAACGTCGACGGCGGTTCAGAGTTGGATGGGTGACCGCGGAAGTTAGGCAATTCCAAACGTGACTATGGTGTGGTGGGTCGTGATGCTTGTTGAGAAACAACGTAGATTTCTTTTACATTATAATTATGTTATTTCGATATTTTCATAATGCAAGTACTGCATATATAGGACATGTACCCGAAATATTTTCTAAAACGTCAAAATAACGGCTTTTACTACCTGGGATAGTCATAAAAATGACGTTAAAATGTCGTCTTTATTAAATGTAACCTAAAAACCTGTTTTTTCATAAAAATAACAATAAAATACCGTCAAATGTACGATACTAGCTTCTTAAAAATGACGTCAATAATATGAAAATAATGACGTATTTTTGACGTCAATATATGACGTCGTTAAGATGAGACAAATGTACGTCAGTTTTACGACATTTAGACGTCATTTTATCTCGACATTATGACGTCTGGTTCGTCATAAAATGACCAAAAAATGCCGTCAATTAGACGTCACCTTGCTACCTGGGATATTATAGCCTGTGACCGTGTCATCGACAGTCCAGCTGATTGACTTTTATAATCTGTAACTTTGTTATAATTTTGTTATTTCAGACAAGATTTTACGCTTTTTACCTATTTCAACAATCTAAAGAAAAAATTGTACAATATCTTAATTTAAGAGCCACACACTAGTATTTTTTAGAATAAAATTATAACATTTGTAATTATTTTCTCCCCTGGCCTGCCATAAGGAAGTGATTTGACAAATTAGAAAGCACACCTTCAAATAATCCTTTTCAATATGAATTGCACTGCCAATTCTCTATATAATGGCTTGCTGAATTTAAAAAGGGATGAACCTCAGTAAATTTATCAACAGCAGCATACATGGTCTTAGAAGAAAGAGAATTTTTGTGTAACAGCTATCAACTTTTCTTACTATTTTTTATAAAAACTAAAATAATAAATATAATAATAATATGATAATCTCGTCAAATAGCTTGTCCTTTCTTAAATCTTTTGCAAAGTTTTTCATGGAACAAATTACAATACAAATACTTTCTGACACAAAAAATAAACTGTTTACTTCATTTTATCATATTTGGGGGGGGGGGATTACGTTAGTTCATATCATAAAGGTCCACATTTTGTCGGGCACTCTGTAAATTCCGAGTTTTGAAAATAATTACATCTCTCTCCTTATCATTCACTCTTTTCTTTCATCTATTCATCTTTTACTTAAATTTCAAACAAAATGTTTCTTCCTCTCTTTAAATATAACTATAAATAAAATATAACAAAGTATTAATCTTATCTCAGAATACTTATTCCATACAAAAAATGAAAATTTTATGTAACTTATCTGATTATATAACGCAATGTTATATTAATGATTATATAACACAATGTTATATTAATCTTCAAATTAGGCACAGCCGTATTTCTCTCCACGATGTAATATGCAAATTATGCATAAAACTAAAATCGCCACTAACGGACTAATCTCGCGCACGTCAATACGCCACTAACCTCGAACTGTCACATCACCGCCGTGAAACTTGCCACGGATTAGTTACCTCAACAGGCGGACTCAACCGCTAATCAAGACACGTAATTTCTCATTCTGTTCTTCCGCGGACACGAACATGCACTTTTTGTCAATTCTCCCTGTCACATTCATAACCATTTATCGCGCGAAAAGCAAAAGTACAAATCCCCACCATCTGTCCCGGGCGACGACGATAATAATGACGACGACGTTTCTTAAAAATGTTATTCTTGATACGGAACTTTAAATCGCGGTATCTTCACTAGTAAGTCACGTAGTAGAAAAATAAAAACACTTTTGTTATATAAATTGCAAGCTATCCATTAAGCTTATTTAGAAATCAATCGATTCAGCCGTTATTGAGATCCGATAATCTTGTAACGGTGCACCCCGGAAATGCATCGAAGGCATCGAATAACGATGCGTCGTCCGTTGTGACGACGGGAGCGCTACGCGCTCCCATTTTAAACGCACACGAGAAGACCGCGTGAACGAGCGTAAAGAAGGGGCCGCCCGCGCGACGATTCAACAGACCGCGCACGCGCCCTCCGTATCGACATCTACCGATCGCCGAAGACCGCCGAAACTCAACGGAATCGCGCGATACCGAAAACAATACGGGAAATTAGGTAGGCTCTCTCTTCTCATCACTCTTCCTCCACTCTCTGCGACTCCGCCACCACTCGCGCGGGGTATAAAAGGAGAACAAGAGCGGAGGAGAGCACCTTTTTTTCCGCAAGCCCGCACCGAGTCCGCTCGGTACAACTTGCTCCTAAGTAATCCGGCAAGCAGGGGTCTGAGATTTCTCGGCCTCAGTCAGGAATTTCCCGACCGCCGGCTCCCAAAATCATATCCCGTACAGATACGCGCAAAACCGGGGTAAGGACTTTCTCCGCCTCGGCCGGGCTATACCGGTTAGAAGCGTACGCATCCCAACTCCTAAAATCTCCGCAACTACAGGGGTGTGGGCCCTCCCGCCTCGGCCAGGTCTTTCCCGGCTAGCTGCAATTCAAAATCAAATCCAACCTCTGTCCGCAAAAAAGAACTATCGGACGAAATACCCGCGCAGACTTACACAAAGAAGTGGGGGAACCCGGCCGTCTCATCCCTCACTCTGCGCCACGCATACAGCACCTGCAAACAGCTGATCGGCACACCGAAGGCCGCACATTCAAACACACGAGACAAACGCGAAGCACCGCACAAAGTGGAAACGGCGATAATCAGCCGAAATACATGTATAAGATTGTACAAATAGTATAAATCATTTCTCTTATTAAATACAAAGCTGTGTCTCCGGATTTGTCTCCCTCCCTGGTTCCCGACTGCAGTCTATCCGCGCACTAGCCTGGAGGGGGGAAAAAGACAGGTCGTTACAATCTACATTCTACGGAATCTCGCAAACTCGCGTAAATAGAGGCATGGCAGCGCCTCGCGCGCGTACACTTGGCGCGAGGGACTACCGTGCCTTTTGATTTGTCGTAGAATTTCTATTTATATAATTTTAATGCTCTGAAATCCGCGTTTTCAATTGTCATCCTGTTTGACCCACATATGAAGCCTCATAGTTCTTACATAAAATCTTATAGATGTTGTTTCTTATAGATGCTGTTTCGAGAGGGTCTTTATGTACTTTTATAAATTTCCGCAATTTTTTCTATAACGATGTATTATAACATGACAATCTTGAATTACGATTTTTTGTGGTGTTCTTAAATTTATCAGAAACGCCACTAACAAAAGGAATCATAAACTAATGCATTTTTTCTTCTTCAAAAATTAAATTACAAGCATTGGTGTTTGGAGCAAATTCGTTAATCAATTTTTTAATCCTTTTATTAATCGTCTTGAAAATCAAATCTATCGGGTAATTGTTATTTAACAGCTTTTCTATTACAAAAATAAGATTTTATGGAATTCAGAATGCAAGACATTAAATACTTTATGTGGCGGCTGTGATCACTGATAAGGCGGCTATGACCGTCGACAATTGACAGCCGCACATATTCTGAATTTTACAAACAAATAGAGGAAATTCTTTCTGCCAACAGACGTCGCATTATGAATTAACTCGAAATTAAGATGACTAATCAGACAATATATAAGAAGAGACGAATCGACGTCTCTTCGCTCAATGAGCAAATGTAATACTTGCTCCAACTAGAGCGAAGATCTGCCAGATGTCAGAGCAAGAAAGATCTACAGAATACTTCCCTTGGAAGCTGATCCCGATTGATTTCCCTGAACCAAGATTCTTCATCGACTCAGACGACTCACCAAGAGGCCGCCACACAAACGGATCTTCCTGAACAATCTGCAGCGAAGAAAACTCGCCTGGAGATACCTCCACTAAAGGAACCACCAGAATCATCAACAGAAGAGGAATCTCAAGAGAAATACGGTCCGATATTAGTCACCTTAACGAAGCCTCATATCTCCTATAGGGAGAGAAGATTGTAACACACTTTTTCCTCAGCGCCGAAAAGCGCGCTAAAACAATCAAAAATAATTGTAGTAAAATAAATATTAAAGACGAAGTCTACCTTGACTAATTTTTGGTGAGGAGGTTCTCCTCACTTTATATATCATACTTATAATTACTCCTTTCTTTTGAGAGAGAGAGGATGCTGAGACAGAATGTGGTCTATAAGATTTCATGTAAGGACTGTGAGGCTTCATATGTGAGCCAAACAGAACGACGATTGAAAACGCGGATTTCAGAGCATCAAAATCATATAAATAGTAATTCTACGACAAATTCAGTAATTCTACGACAAATTCAGTAATTACTGATCACAGGATAAAACATGGACGTGATTTTAATTAGGATAAAGTGAACGTTCTTAACACGGATATGAATATTTATAAGAGATTAGCCCCAGAAAAGTTGTTTATTAAGTCACAAAAACAAGCCTTGAATTTGCAGACTGATACCGATTTTCTTGACCATACGTATTCTTCAGTCATAAGGAATATATAATATTTACTGACATTTTCATTGGTTGTCCTCTGTAAATTTAGACGGTATTGTTTCATTTGTTATTCGACTGCGTAACTGATAACATTGTTCATTTTTACTTTACCTTGACTTTCCTTAATTGACATAATTTTTGCTTTATTTTATTTTTGGTTATGTTTATTCATTTAACTTATTTTTGTACATACTGAATTGGATTATTGTCACTTATTTTTGTGAAAGTGCGAGATAATTTGCATCTATGAGTAAGGATTAAAAAGGAATTTGTATGACGGTTTCATATACATTGCTTAAAAAAAGATAAAAATTACACGTTGCCGGTTACAGCACCAATCGCATTCCTATCCAGTATATTAACTTAGACGGTGGATGGTATTGATGTCTCACAAAGTGGTTTAAATACATGGATTGCTGTCATTCGCGCTCCATTCGGGTCAAGAAACTTCGTGACATAAGTCCAACACGTTTTTAATTTGTTGCTCCGTAATTTAAACGTTATTGTATTTACGCAATAACTTTAAAGTAAGTCAAAACGCGTCAGTTTTTTAATTTGTCAAGCGTGGTATCGTCAGCTCTTACTTCTAAAATTTGTCATACGGTGTTAAATTCAATTAATAAAAAAGATTATATTATATATGCGCTTTACTCCCGCGCTGATTTATATTACTCTTGTATTTTGATCGATTTTCATTTTTATTGCAACAAGTTTCCAAATATGTGAGTCAAGTGAAATTAGATACAGATTCAGACCAATCAGCGTTCAATTTGGAAACACATTCTGGTCGTACATCAGCATCGAAGGGTCCTTTAAAAGTAAAATGTCTTGCTCAATCTCTAAATTTCTTGACTCACAGTTATACAATACAGCCTTTAAGGGGCAATATCACATTGTAAATTTTTTTTGACAAATTTTTTTTATTTTAAATTATCTCTTAACTATTCAAGAATGATATCCAATTGAACATATAGAAACATTTTGAAGTGACCAAAAAAATTAATTTTCTAAATGAAGTTACAGTGCCAAATTTGAGCTCGGTGCGGTTGAGATACTTATGGCTCTACATTAAAAACATAATCCTGTTACTTCAAGAAATTTTTAATATTGTGAAGCCCATCTATGAAGAATCGAACAGTGATAAGTTGTTGATATGTTGCTTGGGCGGATTCACACAAAATTCAAATAAAAGCTTCACTTGTCTAGATTATAGCTCCAAAAAATATAGCTAATTACAAGACAAAATTACACTTGATACTATCGTACATCTTGCAGTTATGGTTTTTAACTAAGGGTTTATTGGTATTGTGCAAGTTATGAAGCAGTTACGTATTACAATTGGTTAAAATTGCTACAACTTCTGCTTAGAAGCCGATGCCACGCGTATCAAATCGGTGCGCTCCTTAACTGAGGAGACTAAAAAAGCCCGGAGAGACTCAACATCGACAAGAAGAAAAATCTAAAATTTCATCAAAATTCTAATACTTAAAACATTAAACCCGTTTTTTTCAAAACTACATTTTTCCCCCTACAGCATGAAATATTGCTGCAACGTTGCAGAAATATTATTTTGCAAGATTGGAATATTGCAGAAAATATTGCTGCAATATTGCAGCAATATTCCTATGTCCGCTCCAAAACAATATTGTGCAATATGTCTGCAATATTTCTGCAATATTCCCCGTAAGATTTCTGTAATATTTCAGCAATATTGCTGCAATATTTCTTGTAAGATTGCTGTAATATTTCTGAAACGTTAATGCGCAATATGAAGGAAATGTTGCAGGTGGTTAAATTAATCAAATAATATGTAAGATGTGTATTATACGAAAAACGGAAAATGAATTTATTGTCATACCGTTACGGCACAATAATTAAAAAAATTATTAATTAAAAAAGTAATTAATTAAATTAACATACACCAACGGATATCGAATATCGTTCCATTCTAGATTTAAGTAAGCATTGGAATGAAGCAAGTCCAGAAAATGCCCATCCTGATCAATTTATACGCTAGAATTACACATGCATGTATGGTTCACACATGTTTAATTAATGTATTATATATATAAGTCAGAGTGAATATCTTCTGGACTTGCTTCACTCAATCTAGTATGGGACGCAACGCTGTCGTGATTACAGAATTTGTTGCACATCTATGTATCTTTTAGCTCTAATCTTACATAAAAATTTAAAATAAAAATATCCTGCTCTATTTTTTTATTTGTCCCTTAAAACTATGTAAAATATTACTTATTGTTAGTTCTAGATTAAGAAATACGGATTATACGGAAATAAATTTTGCACGGTTGCAATATAATATTGCCACGATATTGTGCAATATCTGTTAGGAAATATTACATTTGTAATATTGCTACAATATTGCACAACATCTGCTAAGAAATATTACATTTGTAATATTGCTGCAATATTGTGCAACATTTGCTAGGGAATATTATATTTGTAATATTGCTACAATATTTCTGCAATATTGGTTATATTATGCACTATTGCAATATTTCTGCAACGTTGCAGCAATATTTCATGCTGTAGGGGGTATTACTGGCTGTACTCCCACAATTTTTATCCGATTTGTTTGAAATTTTAACTGTAGCTTAAAAATGACATTATCTAATGAACTACGTAGGATTTTTCCCATAAATTAAATTTTATCAATTTTATGATTGTTTTTCGGTCGATTTTTTTTTGCGAAAAAAAATTTTTGTATTTTACTGCTATTTTTACAAAAATCAATATTTTTTTTTTTAAACCTACGTAGATCACTAGCTATTATCATGTGTTTTAATATTCTTTTTGAATTTTTGTCCTAAGCGCAAATCTAAAGCAGAAAAAGATACGACCACGGAGGTACTCCGAAAAAATTAAAGTTACATGCGAATGCTGGTGTGCCGCTATTTTGTTTCATAAATGTTAATAAAAAAATTTTTTATACACTTTAAGAAATGTACTATAATATACTATATGTAAATCGAATTTCAATATATTTATTCATTTTGAAAAAAAATCGAGAAATTGACTCTTCATTTCAAGCGCATAAGGTAATATTACACCTTATCTGCTGATGATATCTTGAAATCCCTCTTATTAATCGTTTTACAAGAAACAAATGGTTATTTTGACCCAATAGTATAGAAGTCAATGTACAAAGCAAATAATATCCTCGTTTTCGCCACAAAATCTGGAAAGTTGACATTCGATCTTTCTATTAAATGGTTTGAAGGTGTTTTTTTGCCTAATGTTGACAAGAAACCTATTTTGTGTTTGGGCTTTTAGTCAGGACAAACAGAACAAAACAAACCTCGGGAATTTGAAAATGTTTATTGATCTAATGATTAGATCAATAAACATTTTCAAATTCCAAAAGTTTATTTTACTTAAAAACGTTAAAAAACGTTTATTTTGCACATTTTCACCTTGAAAATTAATCTAAAGGCTGACTTTAAGATCATTATCAAGTACATCACTTTGAATTTTACAACTTTGGTCATATAATTTTTTTTCAAAATATGCATCAATTTGGATAAATACGAGATTCTACAAAAAAAACTGATCAAATGACTCTTTTAGATCAATCGGACCACCCATGTTCTAAACGTAAAATTTTATGCTCTATCAATTTTCGGGATTAAAAGTAGGCTATTGCCTTTTTAAGAAACATGAAATGATCTTCAACTGACCTTACAAATCCACCTCAAGGTCAACTTAAGGTCACCATTAAGTGCATTACTTTAAACTCTACAATTTTAGTTCCGAGCACTTTTTTTTAAGAAAATATGTCATTTTGAAAACAATTAGCTGTTCCCGCCCTCAGGGGTTGAGGAGTGAGTTCTACCATTAAAATGCGTATTTAGCAGAAACAAAAAATACATGTGCAATGTTTTTCCGTGTTTAATAAGTATATTAAATTTTATTCGAATCGGAGAGTGTCAGTTGGATAATGTTACTTGTAAAAATATATTTCCATTAATTTAACATTACATCAAATATTAAAAAATGTTCATAAGAATAGGGGTCTGGCAACGTTTAGTTTTAAAGATAAAAAAAGTTTTGAGAAACAGTGGAATGTATATCTTGAAAACAAAACAATTGATAGACAAGTATTGTAGATAAAAATTATATAATCTGTGTAAAAAGGGATAAATAAGGAGATGCACGCACGCGCGTACACACACACGCACACGCACGCACGCACGCACGCACGCACGCACGCACACACACTTTTTAATAAAAATAAAACAATAAACTTTTATAAATCAAGTTTAAAAAAATGTAAAGTTAAGGGGGCCGTCTACATTAGGAGGCCAAAATTAAGCACTTATTTATTTTTCTAATGAAACTAAGCAATGGATCTTTTTGCAATTTTTTTCACTTATTGTGCATGTCTTTAGGTACTCAAAACAAGTTTTATTATAAAATTTTATTTATTTAATTATAAGTTGTAAGCAAAAATGCACAACTGCCTTAAAAAATTCCTTTCACACTGTGTACACGATAACATCCAGTAGAATCGACTGAAAGAAAAAAACCAAAGTTTTTTGTAAAGTTTATGAGTATAGCTTCTAAGTGAACTTAAGAAAGCCATACATTTATTACAAAAAATTTATAAAAATAGCATTTTGAAAAAAAAAATTAATTTTTTCCGAAAAATTTTTGACTTTTTTTTAAATAACTTTTTTTTATATGACTTTTAATTTATATTTTAGGTTCACACAGAAGATAATTTAATAACCTTTAATTTAAAAAAAATAGAAGTGGATCCATCAATTAGTTTTTTTTAATCGTGTACGCAATTTCGAAAAAAGTGGTTTCGAGAAAAACGCGTTTAAAGTTTCCAATCAAAGAAAAAGGTTGCAAATGTTTATTTGTACTTTTTGATTAATTTACTATCCCTGCTCCATATAAATGTCCTCAGTGTTCTCATACAATTCATTCTTCTCCAACAGCCATTGTTTGTCGTAAGTACGCGTTTCCTGCGCAACAGATCTGCTACGACGATTTTGGCTAATCGTGCGCTTTTCGTTTATTCTATCCGCAACATCTCTGCATACTGGTCCAATAATTATTTCCATGCATGACATGATTCTTAGAACCGACAAATAGCCTTCATTGAAAATTCCAGCAGCTATGTAAGCAGCAATTTCAATGATTTTGCGGCCGCAATGGAAGTGTTTTGGAGCCAGTTGCTAAATCGTCGTATTAAAACTTTCATTGGCATTTTGTGTATACCCACCTAAACACCTCTCAAGTAATTCTTTCTGAGTAGGCAATGTACCTTTTCAAAGACCGTTAGGGATTTTTACTTGCCGTCCCGTTCGAAGCGCTCGGGACGTGCTCATTTCGGCCTGATACAATTTGAATCTATACTTGGGACTTCAGAAGCATGTTCTACGGATGAAATACTATCGATTTAAGCAAGAAAAAAAAATCGATTTTTTTAATCCTCTAATGTAGACGGTCCCCTTAGAGCATTATAACAAATACTATTCGCTATTTAAAAAAAAATACTACTACATTACTTAACTAATTAGTATGGTTATTGTCATCCATAGTCAATTATACAAAACATAATTATATCAATCTATTGCTCTGATATTACTACAAGTTATACCCAATAGAGCAAGTCTAAATGTCATAATAAACGTCAATATAAACGTCAATATAAACGTTATAATAAATATCAATATAAAAATGAATCGTATTTAACTAAAAAATTACTTTTCATAATCATTGTCACGTTAACGTTGTGATGACATTTTGTTCTGATTCTAAGTATGTTTTCAAATTTATATGTTTAAAACATTTCTGTTGCAAAATTTCATATAACACAATTTGCAAAATTCTTCCAGAATTGTACATAAATTGTAAAAAGTTGAAATCATTTTGAAAACTTTCCGCAACAATTAGTGTTATGTGTTAGAAATTAAACGTTTTTAGACTAATGTTTATATAAATGTTTTTAATGTTTAATAAAAGAATATATCTTTATAACATTTGATTTATGTATATAAATATATTAAGATTTCAAGCTAATATAAGTCAATTTTATCATATCTTATGTTTTCTGACTTTTAATATTTTTTTGCTAAAATTCTACACCTCTATACATGCAATGAAATAGAAAGCACATCAAAAGAGAAAATACAAAAAAATATGAATAAAAATAAATCATCCACACATTACGCACATATATAAAGCGCCACAAGCTTAAAAAAATACATACATATATATATATATATATATATATATATATAAGATATTAATATATAATATAAAAACCAAATTACCAATGAGTTCAGGAAGTTGTTAGTAAGATCAGTAGAAATAACATTCATAATTCAAGATGGTGCATAATATATCATCGAAGCGAGGGAATCTTGAAATAATAACACAATAATAAGCAAACAGAACACAGTATGTTACATAAACAAATAAAAACAAAAGCGCAACAATATTTTTTCTTAATTTTCTAGTATTTTCCTTAATGTATTTTTATAATGTATACACATAGATATATTAAATTTATAATTGCCTTATTAAGTGTCATCCAGCATTTTATCCATAATAATTTATTTCCTATTGTATGTCTAAATTAACATTATTGACAATAAACAATAATCAATTTATTAATCAATTAATTGTGAAACTAAATATTAATGTATCAAAAGCTCATGAGTTTCCCAAAACACGTGTGCAATCTGGTATAGAGTATAATCCATCTCTCCTCTCTTTATATTGGTAAAAAAGTACATTTGAGAGATAATTGTAACAGTGATCATTTATAATTGTGCTTTTTATTCCTTTTGTGACATTTTAGTGCTCGTATGAAATTTTACAAATACCTGACGCTCAATGAGCTTCTCGACGTATTCGACAGTTCGTACACGACGTTCGCCTGTCACTTCGTCAAGGTATTCCTCGGTACGCCGAGTGACTTTCTCATCCACTACTTTTTCAGATTCGCGTATCTCTTTAGGAGGACCCACTTTACTGCGCACAGCAAGCTTAGGAAAATCCGCGCTAGACGGCCGTAATGTAGTAAACTAAGATACCAAAAGACAGACAAATGGGAACCGTTGTAATAACATGATTTTTTTCTTTATGAATGCTATGTTGTGTGTTAGTTTAGGCAAGCGAGACACCAATTAGTAAACGGGTTAAACACACAACTTAGAAATAATTAAACTTGCAATTAATTATTCTCTTGAAGATTGTCTTGTTATACATATATGTTAATTATTAATAATTAGCTTTTTATCCTGAAAAATATTATTTCTAGATTTTTACCTCGATTACTGCTTTTTCTTGATCAGGACCAGAATCGACCGTAACAGTTGCATTACGCGTATCTTCCTCTTTATTAGCAGTGTCCATTATTTCACTCATCTTTCTGATTACTATTTGCGCCTGGAGCGCATCCTATAAAAAAATTTAATATATTTTGATGAAAACGGGAAACCCATTATCATAACATGTTTCTATTATCATTACACAAATATATTTCCCAATGCAGTCACTAAGAAAGTGTTTTGATTAAGTTAACGAAACGTGTATTTGGTTTATTTTTGTGAGATTGAACAAAATTTCTAATTTTTATGACTAAATATAATATATTATAGCAAAAATGTTTCATAGCTTAATATTCTTCCAAAAAAACTTATTTTTGTATTCCTGGCGTATACAGTTAAATCAATGAGATATAAAAATTACATATAAAAGTTTTATGGGTTTCAATATATTTTATATAATAATAGTCTCGGTAAGCAAGATATTATTAACGTTCCCAGATAGCATAGAATATCTTATGGATTTGAAATATAACGTATATTTCAAATCCAGTTTGAGTCCATACATCCCTGGACACAAATGGGACTTAAATTGGATGTTCTTTTCTGGAAATGAATATGATATCCTATCAGTATATCCTATAAACGTTCGATGTACATTCAAGTTTAAATTGATCTCTTTATATTAACGACAATTTTAATAAAAAATATTAAAAAGTGTTTGTTTATTAAAATTGTTTGTAACATTTAGAAAAATAACACCATTATTTCTTATTACTGAAAAGATTTCATTAAAATGTTATAACAAATAATTTTAACATTTACTTTTATTTTTATAATTTTAATATTTACTTTTATATTGCAATTCAAAGATTTAATTTTAAGTACTTCCGTTTTTATTTTAAACTCACATGCAAATTTTTTATATTAAATATATAATTTTATACTATATAATTACACTAAAAAAAAAATTATAATAACAGTAATCTGCTATTTTAAAATAGCAAAATTTAATATTTGTTTGATTAGACAAACAAAATTGGGTAAACTTTTGAATTGACAAAATAAAATTATGTTGTTATTTGTATTTATTAAGTATAGTAATATAAGGTTGCACTTACAAAAAAAATTTTTTTAGTAATATTTTTTTAGTAATATCAACAAAATGATTCAATAATCTGGAAAATGCATAGAGAAAAGTTGTAATAATAGTAACAAAAAAAATATTCCAAAGTAGTTGTTTTTTATTAAACAATTTTGTTAAGATAGCACACACGCGTGCAGCATCCGCGGCCGCACTAGCTGCAGCAGCCGCGAGTAGTTCGCAAAATCGCTGCTAGATAAGGACGCAATGCTTTTCCTTCTCGTGAAAAGATTTACACAAAAGGCCTATAAAAGAAGATCACCCACAGCCTTTTATGTCTTTCATTGTACGCATATCAACACGTCACTAATCTCGAGCTGTCACATCACCGCCGTGAAATTCGCCGCGGATTAACCTCGACAGGCGGATTCGACATTCGACCACCAATCAAGACACGTAATTTCTCGTTCTGTTCTTTCGCGAATACAAACATGCACTTTTTGTCAATTTTCGTGCCTCTGTCACGTTCGTAACCATCTATCGCGCGAAAAGCAAAAGGACAAATCCCCACCATCTGTCCCGGGCGACGACAACGATAATAATAAAAATGACTACGACGTTTCTTAAAAATATTTTATATTTTACTCTTCGTGCGAAACTTTAAATCGCGATATCTTTGTTCGTAAGTCACATAGCAGAAAAATAAAAACATTTTTGTTATATAAATCGGATGCAAGCTATCCATTAAGTTTATTTAGAATCGATTTAGCAGTTATTGAGATCTGATAATCTACGGAATCTCGCAAACGGCGTCTCGCGTAAATAGAAGCACGGCAGTGCCTCGCGCACCTACACTACCGTGCCTCTTGATAATAACACAGCATCACAAAATTTTCTTTTTTTATTTTCAAAATTCAGAGGAGGTTCTCTATATAGATCTTGGGGGCTAACTGGAATCTGCCCGTTTTGCTTTAATATGTCAGGTTTTTTTGTAAAAAATATGTGATTTATATATTAACCCATTAATGCCCAGAATAGATCAACGGGAGGATCGGAAAAGTAACTATCAAAAGTAACTATTAAAAGCTTTACTTTAGGTCATAAGAACATTTTTAGGTGTAAAAAATATTTTTTTGATTCGTTTATAAGAAAATTTGTTTAAATAAATTACAAAAATCAACTTTTTGAGAAAAACTGATAATCCTATTTAATTGTACGAAAAAAATTACATAGAAATCATATATCATTACTCAGAATAAAAGGACGTTAACTCAGAAGCCGTTTGAAAAGGGCTTTAACTCGATAAAAAAGGTGTTAACTCGAAAACCGATTGAAAAAGACGTTAACTCGGAAGCCGGTTGGAAAAGACGTTAAGTGAGAAGCCGGTTGAAAAAAGCGTTAATTCGTCTGCTAAAATTTTTCGCTTTATTTTAGTTTTGCAGCACTGCCGAAATAATTTTGGTGCTTGATTTAAATTTTAAATTTTAAAACAAACATATTAAAACGAAAATGAAAATGTACATATAGGTAGAGCACCAAAATTATTTCGGCAATGCTGTCAAAACTTAAATTGAAGCGGAAACTTTGAGGGCGTGAGTTGACGCCTTTTTAACCGGTTTCTCAGTTAATGTCTTTTCCAACCGGATTCCAAGTTAACGCCTTTTTCAATCGGCTTCCAAGTTAACGCCCTTTTATTCGGAAGCGACGGTATTACATTGCTAAAAATGTTTCTATTTATTTTACTGTAGTAATATTATAAACAACTTATCTGTACCCGTTACCGTCTATGGCTAAACCAGCGAAAGGAATAATATATTACATTGCCAAAAATGTTTTTTATTTTGCTGTAGTGATGTTATAAACCACTTATATCTATCTGTACCCGTTATTGCCTATGGCTATACCAGCGGAGGAAATGAAAAACTAACTATTATTAGAAGCTTTACTTTGGATCAAAAAAGACATTTTAAGTGTGAAAAAAATTTTTTAATTTGTTTATACCCAAATTTGTTTAAACAACTTACGAAAATCGACTTTAAAAAAAAAACGAATAGAGCCATTCGAGTGTACGGAAAAAAATACATGGAAATCAATAGTTACTTTTCCGATCCTCCCTGCTGGTTTAGCTATGGGCAGTATCGGATACACACAGAGATAAATTGTTTATAACATTACTACAGCAAAATAAAAAACATTTTTAGTATGCATAATTTCCATGTAATTTTTGCCGTACAATCAAATGACACTATTACTTTTTCTTAAAAAGTCGATTTTTGTAATTTGTTTAGACAAATTTTGTTATAAACAAATTTAACAAATTTTTTTTTCGCCTAAAATGTTCTTGTAATCTAAACTAAAGATTCCAATGGTTTTACCGATCCCGTTGGTCTAGCAATGGGCATTAATGAATTAATTGTGTATAAATCACATTGTGGATGAATGTATAAATCACATATTTTTGTGATTTACATAAAAACATTACGTATTGGAACAAAACGGGCAACATATTCAAGTTCAGCACCGCGAGATCTATATAGAGAACCTTCTTTGGTTCTTGTAAATAAAAAAAAATTTTGTGGTCTTGTATAATTAAACACTTAATAGTCGACTCAACTGGTAATTTTTTATTAGGAACTTCAAATAAACATCGTAACGGTTCGACTATCGCTTATAGTCCTTTTCAAGTGATTACAATAAATACAAAATTTTTCAAAATTTATTCTCGGAACTTTGACGAATCATGGGTCCGTGCCCGCAAATAAGTTCGAACACTGAAAACAGGTGCAAAATTAAACCAAATCAAACTAATATATACCTTAACAAGTTATTCTCATAAATCTTTCATGTTCTATGCGTCATAATTGTGATAATTATTAGATTAGAAATTATGAAACTTAAAAAATCGGTCTGTTCTAACAAGGAGATGCCAACATCTACTAACTCTACTTTCGAATGAGCCATAGTGCATTCAAAAAGGGGAGGTGAAAAAACCGTATTTTAGCTTTTGAGTGAATGGGCCCTAGTTTCTAAGAAAATTGCATCTAAATATGTGCATTTTTGATCAGTTAAATAAGTACAATGGAAAGCCGAAACAATACATTTTTTATTTATTATAAAATTCTGACATTCTTGTACAATGTCGCGTTTATTTCTTAATTTTGACGGATAGCAATTATTTTGCATATTTTTAGTTATTTTTTGTTTTTTTTTTTAAATTGTGTTTTCCACCCAATGTACGTAAAAATATGTTTGCAACATGCAAGTTGCATTTTGTAGTGCAAAAAACATTTAGGTTTGAAATATTTTTATGTAAATTTTTACCCACAATATTGTACAAAAATGTCAGAATTTTATAGTAAATAATAATGTATTATTTTTTATATTTAATAACATTATAGAAATTTATTAAAACCGCAAAAAATTTTTTATTAAAAAAAATTAAAAAAAATTAATTGGCATAAAAATTAAAAAAAATTGTCACAACTGGTCTCGAACCCATCTCGCACAGATAGCAAAAGTAGGCGCGCACTAAGCACTCGCGGCCACCGCGCTTCATGCCGAAAGTGGATTACCATTGTACTTAACAGTTAAAAATGCACATATTTAAATGCAATTTTCTCAGAAACCAAGGCCCATTTATCCAGAAGCCAAAACACGGTTTTTGCTTTTCACCTCCCCTTTTGAATGCACTATGGTTCATTCAAAAGTAGAGTTAGCAAATGTTGGCATCTCCTTGTAAAAGAGAGCAATCGTCGAAATAACGATGTCAAAAAAAGGGACACTGACAGAAACATTTTATGTGGATTTAATAGGTCACATGGTGTTTGCTAACCATAGAATGACAACCGTCTTCTTGTTTTTTATGTCATTAAAATATTCTTTAATAACATGATAATGTTTTGTTTAGTCAATGTATGAAACCTCACAATTTGTATACTTGATCTCGTAGACAACCTCCGTCTTTTTAGCATTTTATTTATTTTCCGTTTTTTAACGTTTCCGGTTTTAATTTGTAGCTGCGGCCCATTCAGTAATCGAGCCGTTGCTTGTGTTCTCTCTCTCTCTCTCTCTCGTTTCTCTTTTTCTCATTCCTTCCCTCTCTCCGTCTTTTTTCTTTGTTAAAAATAAATAAAAGATATATTTTAAAAGACATTTTTCGATGAGTTAAACAGTTATAGTAATATCAAGAGACACGGTAGTGTCTCCCGCCAAGTGAACGCGCAGCGCACATTTACACCAAGTGAACGACCACCGAACATTTACGGGAGTACGCGACTTGCGAGCACCTGAGATTATCAGATCTCAATAACGATTTAACCGATCGAGTTCTAACTAGGTTCAATCGAAAGCTTGGGTTTGATTTATAAAAAAAATATTTTCATTTTTTTCTGCGTGCTCTACGAGCGGAGATATAACGACGCAAAGTCCAAAATGTAAATTTTTTAATTAAGACTAGAACAACACAAGCGCGCGCTACGCGCGCGCTATTTAGTTTTTTACTTTTTAAAAATAGAGAGAGAGAGAGAGAGAGAGAGAGAGAGAGAGAGAGAGAGAGAGAGAGAGAGAGAGATAGAGAGAGACAGAGGAGAGCGAGGAGAGAAGAGAGAGAGAGGAAGAAGAGAGAGAGAAGAAGAGAGAGAGAAGAGAGAGATAGACCGAGGAGTCGCGAGAGCGACTCATCAATGCGGACTCGCCTAGACTCAATCTCAGCTCGCTCCTCTCTCTCCCTCTACATACGCGAGTCGATCTCTCATCTCTGCTCTATGCGATCGACTCTCGCGGCTGCTCTCTCTATCTCCTCGCAGTATATCTCGCCTCTTCTCTCTATCTCTCTCTCTCTCTCTCTCTCCTCTGATCCTACTCGTCCTGGCTCTCATCCGCTCGTCGTCTCGGCCCACGTCTCCTGCTCTACTCTCCTCATCTCTCATCTCTCTCTCTCTCTCTCGTCTCTTCTCTCTCTCTACTCATCCGCTCTCGCTCGATCTCTCTCCTCTGATCTACTACTCTCGTGCTTTCCTCTACTGCTCGTCCATCTCTCCTCCTCCCGCTCTATCTCTATCTCTATCTCCTCTCTCTCTCTCTCTCTCTTCTCTCTCTCTCTCTCTCTCTCTCTCTCTCTCTCTCTCTCTCTCTCTCTCTCATCTCTCTTCTCTTCTCTCTCTCTCTCGCTCCTCCCTCCTCCTTCCCTCCCTTAATTTATTCTCTCCTTTTTCTTTCTTCTTTAAAAATTTATACCACATACCAAAAGGACACACATCATACAATCATACACAACATACATAAATCTTCTTTAAAGTAATATGATATTGACACTGAAATGTAACGAAATGTTGTCAGCTCTGACTCTTCTTCTTCTTGTTGTTGTTTTTTCTTTAATTAGCATTAGAGATTGACGACATAGTTTGAAAAACAAAATTACAGTTGTTAATAAATTATTAAATACTTTGACATTATATGTGTACCTTTCCATATAAAATGAGATCAACATCTTTTGCAAAAATCAATACAGAAAACTAATTTTCAAAAATCTTTTGTTCGAGTAAGAACTTCACAATGTACAAAAAAAAGTTACAATTGTTAATAAATTATTAAATACTTTGACATTATATGTATCTTTCTATATAAAATAAGATCAACATTTTTTGGAACTTTATATATATTAATTAATTTATTATTATTGCTAGTTATAAAATAATATTGTGACATATGCATGCACACGTACGCGTGCACATATAGAAATTAATAAATTAAAAAAATAACGAAATAAAAAAATAATCAATAGAAAAAACTAACTTTGGAAATCTTTCGTTTCGTAAAATACTCCACAGTGTACAGACGCACGGATGCACGCACTTCTCCCCCCCCCTCCCTCTCTCCGTCACCCCCGGTCTCTCCCCGTCTCTCCCCGTCTCAACCCGTTTCTCCCAGCCCTCCCCGTCTCTCCCGGTCTCTCCCGTCCTCTCCTGTCTCTCCCCGTCTCTCACGGTCTCTCACGGTCTCTCCCCGTCTCTTCCCGTCTCGATCCGTCTCTCCCGGTCCCTCCCCGTTTCTCCCGGTCTCTCGCCGTCTCTCCCGTCCTCTCCCCGTCTCTCCCCGTCTCTTCCGGTATAGATAACCGTTTATACAAATTTGACAGCTATCAAAATTCCATCGCAATGATTACTCTTGCAACACGAAGTAAGCGCAACGAGAGAACCAATCGGCATCGCGGAAAAGCGACAACAATACTTCGAGAGATGCGAGTATCGATGCCATGCCCTTTTTTAGAAAGGACTAGAACATGCGCGCGCTTCGCGCGCGCCAAATGTTATTTTTTTATTTGTTATTACACCCTGCATAAAATTACTATTGCATATAACATATACACAACTCGTTTATTTCTTAAACATTTCGGCCTTTGAAAAAAGGTTACATAGCTTAATTACATAATAACATAGAACTCTTAATGACTATTTACGCTTTTCTTTGTCATTTCTCGTCTTTAATACATTTTTCATCCATTTTGTACCTATATCTATCTCTGATAACATTTTCCTAACAGAGAAATTTTGTCTTCGCAATTCTGTAAATTCTTCTAATATTGGTTCTAAAGTCTCTACTTTTAAATTGTATAGCCTGCGACGTTGCTTTCCCCGGGAACGCCAGGTCCGAGGGGGCGTAGCCCAATTAAACGGGAATCTCTGTATAGACGGTAACGAGTAACGCCTTCTTAGTTGAGTGCGATAGTTTACGAGAACGGTATCTTCAATATTCCTCGAGAATGCTCTCGATACGGTATCGGTATCTTACATACGGTATCCCCCAATATCGATTGAGATTGCTCTCAAAGCGATAACGGTAACTTGCATACGGTATCCCCCAATATCGACCGAGATTGCTCTCGATACGATAGCGGTAACTTGTATACGGTATCCCCCAAATATCGGGCGAGACTGCTCTCGACACGATAGCGGTAACGTGCAGAAACGGTAACTTCCCAATACTCTAAATTTTTGGGCGCCAGGCGCGACTTCTCGCGCCACACAATAATTAACGATAATGCGGTAACCAACTAGAAAGCGTTACAAGTGCCGGTAGCTCTTTTACTCTAGACGGTAGAGTGGCGTGGTTCTTATTGAGACGGAAAGTGTGGAGATGTCGGATCGAGGCAGGTCGTAGAAAGATTCGGTACTCAACTTGTTAAACAATTAAAGAATTATGTTGTATTTCTGTAGTGATAGTGAGAACGGTAACAATACAACAATGAGCTTTACTCAAAGAGTCTTCACAATTAATTCACGGATATAACTTTGATAGAGACGGAAACGAATTATAGACACAAAAATGCGGAAACTATAGAATTGATAATACGAGGCGGGAGGCCGGCGAGGCTCTCCGCTCGAACAGAGACAAAATTACTAATTGCGGAAACAATTAGTAATTTTGTCTCTGTTCGAGCGGAGAGCCTCGCCGGCCTCCCGCCTCGTATTATCAATTCGCGGTAACAATGATTCTAATATAACTATGACTGTCGGCACCGGCGTAGTCCGAGAGGGACGTACTCACGCTATCAAATATTCGGGGCCGGTCAGTCCGAGCCCTTGTGCGGCCACAAAACTCTACTCTTTGCTTCGAGTTATTCTACACTAAAACAATAACACCAATGGTATCGGATTTCGGATGCCCGCTATCACAATTAAAAACGGTATCCGGTCCCGCACGAGGGCTGACCGCCTTATCCGAACCTTACGTATCGATGGCTGCCAAGTGATGGCCTTACAAAGTGAACGGTGTCCTGGTCTTCGAAGTCCTTAGCGGTAACTATCGGTATTCTGGGGCTCGTCCTAGTCGACACGTATGCTGACACGGCTTGCCGAACAGTGAGGAGCCCCGGTCCCGCGCCGGCCGGCCCGAGCCGCCGCGCATGCGCGCGCTTCGATTTTCGGTCAATCCACACGCCTCGATCCCATGCCGCGCCGCATCGCCTCTCCAAATGCCTCGTGGTCCGCGCGTGACGACTTCCGCCGATGAGAATGCTCTAGCTCTGCCGTTTTCGGTTGGCCCGGCTGGCCATGCCGTGGGCGAACCGATTTGGGTGGCGGGCGGTTGACAGTTTGACGGTCGCTCCCCCGGTTTACAGCCCGGTGGCGTGCCCTCGGCGTGATTCCTTCCAAAAATCTTTTATGTCGCCATGCGGTATCCTGGCTGCCACGGTTTACTTGCGGCAACGGTATCCTTGCGGCTCAGGGCGGTAACAAACAGCGGGGCTCGACGCACGGTTCGGCGGGGAAACTCTTGGCGGGGCACTTCGCCTACTGTCGCTTGCTCGCGATACTATTCCCCCGACGGCTACTCCTCCTCCGTTTTTTGTACAATAAAAAATGAGCCCTCACTCGGCGCCTTAAATCCTAAATATCCTAATACGGTACCACAAAAACAAAAAAAAGAAAATAAGTAAAACAAAGTCGCGTCCCCCTCGGCTCGGCGAGGAGGAGCCCCAGACCGACCCCATCGGTCGGACTTACGCCCTTGTGACGAGCGCGACCGGACGCGTCACGTCACAAGCCTACACTTTTTCTTTTTTCCAATATCTATTCCCTAATGCCTCGTTTCCGCACTTAAATCTCGCTATCATTGACTTTACAAGCATTTAAATAAGTCGACGAAATCTACAAAAAGCTTTAGAACTATTGCAGAACTATTGAAAAATGCTATGTATTCGTCTGGAATTCGCTATAAAATAGTAGTTTACTCTTGTAGTGCGGTGCCAGCCGTCTAATGAAAAAATTGTTTAAACATGCTTAAAGACCGGAACTATCGACGAAACCTGCAAAAAGCTTTGGAACTATTGCAGAACTATTTAGAAATGCTATGTATTCTGAAACTCGCTATAAAATTGTAGTTTACTCTTGTAGTGCGGTGCCAGCTCTCTAATAAAAAAAATTGTTTAAAAATATTTAAAGACCGGAACTGTCGACGAAACCTGCAAAAAGTTTTAGAACTATTGCAGAACTATTGAAAAATGCTATGTACTTGTCTGGAACTCGCTATAAAATGGTAGTTTACTTTTGTAGTGCGGTGCCAGCCATCTAATAAAAAAATTGCTTAAAAATGCTTGAAGACCGGAACTGTCGACGAAATCTACAAAAGCTTTGGAATTATTGCAGAACTGTTAGAAAATGCCACAAAGTTGGCTTGAACTCGCCAGAGAGTGGTACTTAGTACTTTACTCTTGTGGTGCGGTGCCAACAACCAAATTAAAAAATTGTTTAAATATATTTAATGTATAAAACTATTGCTGAAATATATCAGGAACTTTAGAACTACCACGGGTGCAAGTAGAACTGCTGTTAAAATGTTCAATTTTTATTAATGAGGTGCCAGGCAAAATAGCACCTCATATTTTCAAATTTCATTTTTTTAACTAAATTAACGGAACTATTTCAGAAATTTATCAGGAACTTTAGAACTATTTGGGGTGCAAGTAGAACTGCTGTTAAAACGTTTAATTTTTATTAATGATGCGCCACAAAAAATAGCACCTCATATTTTCAAATTTCATTTTTTTTAACTAAATCAACGGAATTATTTCTGAAACTTATCAGGAACTTTAGATCTATTTGGGGTGCAAGTAGAACTGCTGTTAAAATGTTCAATTTTCATTAATGAGGTGCCACGGGAAGTCAGCACCTCATTTAAAAAATTTCATTTTTTTAACTAAATCAGCGGAACTATTTCTGAAATTTATCAGGAACTCTAGAACTATTCGGGATGCAAGTAGAACTGTCATGAATTTAGTTGGGAAGTACTATATTGTTGCAATAAAACCATCGCTGTTAGAAGGGTAAAGAAGAGACCACATAGCTGTTTTTACAAAAAACTATGACATTTTGTGCATATAAATATTTGTTGAAATATGCTTTTTTGTAAAAAACAGTTATGTGGTCTTTTTATGCCAATAGATTCTTCTTATTATTTTATGCATAATATTATTACGATAAAACGAGAAAAAATGAATATTTTACAAAATATTTTATAATTTTTATAAAATATTTCTTGTTATGCAAAAAACTAAACTATAAAATATTTCGTAAAATGTTCATTTTTTTATCATTTTATTGTAATAATATTATGTATAAAATAATAAGAACAATCTATTGGTATAAAAAGACCACATAACCGTTTTTTATAAAAAAGCATTATATTCTAACAAATATTTATATGCACAAAATGTCATGGTTTTTTAATTCTTTTCACACACACAATACGTAAAATCTGATCAGCAACCTTCTCGTGCGCATTGGGTAATGCTAATGCTGGCGGTAGCAGACATAAACAAACTAAAATGCACAGGTAACTTTGGTACGTCATAAATCCGCCCCCCAAAATTGTACAGACTTCAATTTTTTTTTAATTTGTAAGAAAAAGTTCATAATTTACGATAATTCTTATAAAGTTTGCGAGAAAAATTTATTGCACCCCGTGTAGCGCATCAAATTGTGCAAAAATTTTAAGACCAAACACGTTCTTACTTTTAAAGAGATGCCAACAAGGGAAAAGAAAAAGATTCATCTCAAAATTTGACAAATGCTCTTTAAAGAAGAGATTTCAAGCTTTAAAAAAAAAAAAATTCCAATATGATAAGTTTTCACGACGTTACGATTATTTGAAATTGAATGAAATTTTGGTATAAATTTTTGTTGCGTTAATTTTGTTGCTTAGCATATTATATATTTTGCGTATTATTTTAAATTAACCTTTATGAAAAAATATTATTGGACTATTAGAATATTCGCTAAAAAATTACTGAAAACTATTCGAATTAATAGTGTATCCAATAGTATTACTATTAGTTCCAATAATTTTTCAGTAGCGTTTTGGCGAATAGTCTAATAATCCAATAGTGTTTTTTCATAAGGAAAATATTTAATTATATTACAAATTATTATATATTTTAATGTTACCTGATAATTGTCCTTCTTTTTTCTTTTCTCTCTACACTGTTGTCTTTTCTTAATGCGTATATGTAAATTATACGAACTGTTCCAGACATTTTACCTGACAATTTTGCTTCTTATTTTTCTATTCTATCTCTCTAATCCCTTTTCTGTCTGTCTGTCTGTCTGTCTCTCTCTCTCTCTCTCTCTCTCTCTCTCTCTCTCTCTCTCTCCCCCCCCCCTCTCTCTCTCTCTCTTCCCACCCCTCTCTCTCTCTCTCTCTGCCCCCCTTTCACATTTGACTATTCTGCAACTCTTTAGATTTAAAATTAATAATATTAATTAATATTAAATTTCTTTAATATAAAAAAATTCTTAATTAGAATTAATATTAAATAAGACAAAAATAAAACAAAAAGCGGAAAGCATTACTTAAACATAAAGAGGAGAGGAAGAGAGAGATCAAATACATTTATATGTTTATATATGTATATACGCATACATGCTTAACGTACATATGTATAACGTATATATGTATATATGTATATATGTATATTATAGTACAATTAATAATTTAATTAAAAATTGAATTTAACCCTTTAAGGACCAAATGCAGACACTTTTTTCATGCAATTTTCGATGCAATTTTTATCGCCATAATTTCTTATGTTAAAGCAGAAAAAAATTATATGATTGTTTCATACAATTTTTTTCTGCTATAATAAGAAATTACAGCGATGAAAATTGTATGGAAAAAGTGCCCGCATTTGGTCCTTAAAGGGTTAAATTTTTAATTAAATTATTAATTATATAATACTATAATGTTATTTCCTATTTTATTATTACTTAATGTTTTTGCTAATTTCTTATCTCTTACACTCTCTTTTTCTTTCTCTTACCCTTCCTTCTTTATGCAAAAGTAGTTGTTATTCTTTTTTATAAAAAAAGAATAGTAAAGCAAAAACTTGGCGTGCCCGGCTCGTTGAAACGCAGTGACCCATCAATGTTATACAATATAAAAATTATTTATAAAAATAAAATAATAAAAACATAATAACCTATTAAAAACCTTACAAAGATAAAAAAGATATGTCAAGTACATAAACGTATTCGAAAATAATACGAATTAGCCAAGTATATTTGAAAAAAGACTTAGAAAAATTTTATAAAATCTATTACAAAATTATTAAAAAATGGAATAATAACAAATAATGAAGCAAAAACTGATAGACAGTAAAACAATACTTAAAACACATTAATCTCATTCTTGTGTATATATTTATTGATATCAATATTATAGAGTCTTGGAAATATAGAAAAAACGCGAGCCGGGCACGCCAAGTTTTTGCTTTACTATAATCCCGTTGGTTGATTTTAATCATTTAATTATTTGATCATCAAGCCCGTTTATTATTAAATATTTTAATAAAAAGTTATAATAAATAAATTTTGTACAAATATTTTTATAATTGGCGCATTTATTTTATATAATTATTTGTGTAGAAAAGACAATAAAACCATAGGACAGTAAGACAATTTACCTAATTACCTAATATAATAGTTTGTTTCTTATGGGCGCACATACCCACACTTGGCGCCTTTTTTTACCTTTTTTTTAAAAAAGGTAATTTTATTCGTAACTGCAACATCAAAATAATCAGTTACTTATAGTTATTTAAACAGTTAAACAACAATTTACCATAATCCTGTTAAAAAATAACTTAATCCATTAACGTCCAAACGGATAATTTTTTTGAGACTTTTTTGCTCAAAGAATTTATCATGTTTTAGTTCTTCAAAAAATTTAACCCTAAATTTTTTTACGTAAAATTTTGTATTTTTTCAGACGTCATTTTTTCGAAAAATTAATTCCAAAATTGTTATTAGGACGTTGAATAAGTCTCGCTGTTTTCCAACTGATGGCGTTACTAGAACTACTTGCGCGTAGTTTAAGATGGTGACGCATGTACATAGAAGTACTATAAACAACCTTGAAATTCAATGTATGTCATTTCGCCGAAGTGTAAACAACTTTGTTTTTCATATGTTAAACATGTCAAATTTCGTGCCAAAAAAAAGAGCATTTGCGGGAAATTTTACTTCACTACTTTATTCAAAAAAAATCTGCAGCTGAAGCACACGGAATTCTTGTTGAGACTTACGGCGACCATGCTCTGTCGGAAACATGCAGAGATTGGTTTAGACGCTTCAAAAATAATGATTTCGATATTGAAGATAAAGAACGCTCTGGCGCACCGAAAAAGTTTGAAAACAAAGAATTGGAGGTATTACTTCATGAAGACTCATGTCAGACGCTAGCTGAACTTGCAGAATCATTAGGCATTGATCACACAACAGTTTCGAAACGTTTGAAAGCATTAGGAATGATTAAAAGCAAGGTTATTCGGTGCCGTACCAGTTGAAGCCGAGAGACGTCGGACGGCGTCTTTTCATGTGTGAACAGCTGTTTCAACGGCAGAAAAGATAAGGATTCTGGCATCGTATCGTAACTGGCGATGAAAAATGGATAACCCTAAACGTAAAAAATCGTGGTGTAAGCCCGGCCATGCATCAACATCATCGGCAAAGCCGAATATCCATGGTTCTGCTCTGTATTTGGTGGGATCAGCTGAGTGTAATTTATTATGAGCTGCTCAAACCGAATGAAATCATTACGGGAGATCGCTCCCGACTACAATTGATGCCGGGCATTGAAGGAAAAACGGCCGCTATACGAGCAGAGACACGACAAAGTAATTTTGCAGCATGATAACGCTCGGCATCATGTTGCGAAACCGGTAAAAGCTTACTTGGAAATGCTTAAATGGGAAGTCCTACCCTACCCGCCGTATTCACCGGACATTGCGCCTTTTGACTACCACTTGTTCCGATCGATGGCACATGGCCTGGCTGAGCAGCACTTCCATTCTTATAAAGATGCCAAAAAATGGATCGACTTTTGGATAGCTTTAAAAGACGTGTAATTTTTCCGACGTGGAATTCAAATGCTGTCAGAAAGATGGGAAAAAGTAGTGGCTAGCGATGGACAATACTTTCAGTGACAGGTTTTTTAGTGATTTTTTTAAAATAACGCATTAATTTTCACGAAAAAAACAGCGAGAACTTATTCAACATTTTAATATAAACGTTTTTTTTTTAAACAAAAACGTAAATTTCCACTAACATTCTTTTTAATCAACGATATCATATTGAAACTGCTTGAGCTCAATCTTCGGGAGTAAATTTATTGCGTCCTTGGATCTCAAACTTCAAAATCAGTGACTGAGTTTTTTAAAATTAAACATGGCCCTGACCAAAATAGCGCTGTAAAGCTAAAAAATTAGATCAATTTTTTTTTGCAAAAAAGATTGCAAAAAAATAGTTGGATTTTGGTATCAATTGAATAATACCTTTACATGTTTTTTGGATCGCTGATTACAAATCCGAGATCAAATTTTCAAAATTCAATATGGCGAATTCAAGATAGCAGTATATATCGCTAAAATTCCTAAAATTATGGCTAAAACTTTATGCCAAAAGATTATAGAGGGCTACTCATCCTTAATCAACAGATATGGAATAGTTCCCAATAAAAGTTGTTGAGAACTGACTCTGACCCGTAAGTTCAATAACATTATTGTGATGTCTGTTAACCGTCAATAATTACATCTCCGTTGTCTGACTCTTACCACGAGGAGGTCGACATCGGTGAGAGCCTTTTATGTTGGGGAAGAAGGGGGGGGGCTTTTAATTTGTTTTATTTTTTGTTTTTATTTAAAAAAAACAAAAAAATAAAAATAAAACGGCAAAAAACTTCCAAATAAAAAAAAGGCCTTTCACCGATGTCGACCTCCTCATAATAAAGGTGGAGTCCCATGAAGCGGATTATGCGGAAGTGGAATTAACGGATCATCAATCACGGGATCATTCTGATAGAACTCTTTCAAAGATTCCGTCGAAACGGTCCTGTGATTGGTGATTCGCTCGTTCCGCTTCCACATAATCCGCTTCATGGAACTCCACCCTAAGAGTCGGGCAACGAAAATGTAATTATCCACTAACAGACATCACAATAATGTTATTAAACTTACGGATCAGAGTCAGTTCTCAGCAATTTTTATTAGGAACTATTCCATATCTGTTGATTGAAAATAAGTAACCTTCAATAATCTTCTGGTATAGAGTTTTAGCCATAGTTTCAAAATTTCAGCGATATATCCTTCATTTTGGATTCGCCATATTAAATTTTGCAGATTTGACCTCGGATTTATAATCAGCGACCCCAAAAACCTCTATATACTGAAAATCTCATTTTGAGGTAATTTTACCTAATTTTCCAAAATATGATTCGCCATATTAAATCTTGGATCCGCCATATTAAATTTTGCAAACCTGATTTCGGATTTGTAATCAGCGACCCCAAAAACATGTAAAAGTATTATATTGATATCAAAATCCAATTCCCTTTTCTTGCATAAAAAAAAATCGGTCACATTTTTTAGCTTTACAGTGCTATTTTGGTGCGCGCCATGTTGAATTTTAAAAAACTCAGTCACTGATTTTAAAGTTTGAGGTCCATGGACGCAATAAATTTATTTCTGAAGATTAAGCTTAAGCAATTACAATATGATATCGTTGATTAAAAAGAATCTGTCAGTAAAAATTTACGTTTTTGTTTAAAAAAAAAAAAAAAAAAAAAACCGTTTATAAGAATTTTGGAATTAATTTTTTGAAAAAAATAAAATCGAATTCTAAAAAAGCACGAAATTTTACGTAAGAAAAATTTAGGGTTAAATTTTTTGAAGAATTAAAACATGAATTCTCTGAGCAAGTCTCCAAAAAATTGTCCATTTGGACGTTAATAGGTTAACTGATTATCGATCAACTGATTAAAAGGATATTGTTTCTGTGAGAAATCACTTTTGATCTTGAAGTACTCATTTTGTAAAAAAACAGTTTTGCAATTGTTAACAGATTTATCTGTGATCGGAATGTTACTCCTGCGGAGTAATGGTTCTTTTCTTTAGCACACAAAAATGAAAAATAATAAACCAAATAGCAAGGGTTGGTTTTTCTAGTAGGAATTGTTAAAAGTTCGACTTAACATAAAAAATTATCGGAAGATCAATTAGATAAAATCAAATTATGATGTTAAAGACCTAAATTCTGACAAAAACAAAAAGTTCACTGTTCGCTTCTGAGCACATGGCCTAGCTGAATACGTGAGAAATCTGTTATGGCGCGATAAATAAAACTAATTGAAATACTGTTCTAACTGAAAAATTTCAGTGCACTATTAAAACAAAAATACAAAACCAATTTTTGCATAAATAGAGCCTATAGAACGTCACAGAACTGTACGAGACAAGAATCTGTGACGGTCGCATTTAAGTTTCCAAAAATCTTTCATAATCGATCATACATTTATCGCGAGTGTTGCAAAAATCTTGTCAGCGTTTTATCTCCATCAAAGTTCATTGATTTTAGTCAATCTTGGGAAAGGTTACCGAGTTCTACTACCGAGTTTAACTGGATTACCTCTGCGCCTTTCTGGCTTTAGTAGGCAAAATAATTAGTGCTAACATTAATTTCTCGTTTTTAAAAAATTCATAGAACTTCCAAGCCTTTAACTTATAATTTAATTAAATTTAATCACCGTCTTACTGTTTCGAGTTGATTCTTCAATATCGGAATATTTCTATTTTTCTATGACTATAGTTGTCACGATTCTTTAACAAGTTTTACAAATCATTTTCTTCGCTTCTTCACAATAAGTTCTGTATCGGTTCAGAATTTGGCATAAAACAAATTTGGATCATACTTTCACCCTTTTTCAACGACATAATAGCCATTTTTCATTCGTTACTCATGCCGGACCATTACTAATTTTATTAAAGATCTTTTTTTGAACTTTTTTCCTTCATTTATGACTATCTTTAACAAAATTATTTTTAATTTTCTTCGCATGTATGCACATAAACGGTTAAAAAAAGAAATAACAATTGTTAAGTAAAGAAACGCTTAATACAAAGGGTCACATTTGCATCCTTTAACTTCAAGCATGAAGAATAAGACTAGTCTTATAAAAATTTAATTATTATTTTTAGAAACTGTAACTATTTTATCCTCCACTTCAGTTGTGTAATTATAAAATGATTGTTACTTGATAAGTACATTTAATCTAACATGTAAATAACAAACATTTTAGTTTTTCGAATGTGGTCCAAACTAGGGGAGGAGTTCTATCTGATTAGATCAGATAAAACTAGCAGATTGAAAGACTTCTTTTTAAGTTTTACAAGCGCACATCTTCGAAATATCTAGATGTTGTAAGCCGATTACAACCGTATCTATTACAATTGCGAAACGCATCTTTCGAAAGACGTTGCAAGAAGCACCTCTTTCGAAAGACGCACAAGAATCCGCCGCGCTCACGGAAGTCCCCAGTAACTTCCGTGAGATTACAACATCGCGCTCGGAAGAAGTTTCGTATCGCCCTAGAAATAGGCTGCACAATTAAACCGCAAGACTACCGCGTTCCGATGTCGAAACACTTAGCCTCGCGAAAGCTACCGACGCCCGGTCACTGGCCCCCGAAATTGCGCCAGAAACCATCATATATAAGCGCGACCACGCCGTGACCGAGCGGAGACTAACGTAACAACGTCCGAGCTACGTCGCGTACTACAAACCTTATCGCGAGTGATACTTGACACCATCACAGCTGACTGTAACCGCAAAAGAAAGAAATAAAGACAACGAAAAAGCAAGTAAGAAGTGTTTTCTTTCTCTCATACACTGAGTCAAACCTTCACCCTTGGGTCCTAACCCTCTAGGCAAGACGAATTCCAACTACTTACGAAAAAGAATTTCCGAAACGAGCAAACGCTCACAACATAAAATTATCTAAATCCACTTTAAATCATAATATCATCGTCAATTGTTTATTAGCAATGTTATTGCTTACACACTTGGTAAAAATATAATGTACTGATTAATACAGAGCTTAATTTTAATGTGATAGTAAAAAAGAACAATAACCGCTTTGACATATTTTATGTACTATATATACGAGTAGTTTTTAAGAAAGTATGGTAATAGTGGCTCAATGATAATAGGGTGAAATAAAGTAGACACTGTGACTATGCGTGATATCCCATGTAAATCTGAGATTTAAGAGTATCCAATTCTGAGCACCTAATTACTTGGACAACAAACAGTTCTTGTGGATTATGAGTTCCATCGAGAGGTACAAAATAGCGCAGTTTGCAAGAAATACAAAATAGCTAAGGTTGTGAGAAAGTTATTAAAACAAAAATCGTTACTCGTTATCAGAGAAAATATTATTTATTAGCAAACTCATTGACACTGACGTATGTACTTGTTTTGCGTCATCTCCGCAAAATCAGTCAATAAGTGTTTCACACTATATACGTTCTGCTTATCACTGTTTATCTACACGAAGCGTGTACATACACGTAGCATTTACACGCTACATTTAATTATACATAAATGTTTTTTATTAGACTTTGAATGATAACAGGCATACAAAAAAGTGGTTGGCCCGGCGGACCAGACTGGTCAATCCTTATGTATTGTCACACCCCTTGGATCGATCAGGCGCTGTCCTGGCCGATCAATATATTGATTTTCGTCAAAAGCGTTGTCAGCTGTCATCAGCTTGACAACGCGAAGAAATAACGGTTTTGTCTCTCGGATTCGCGATTGGACTGCCGTGTGTATAAATCGCTGGACTAAAGCCGCTTGATTTATAAGTATGTGTCTTTTTCCTTTCCGCGAGCACGCGCGCGACAGTATTTCGATCCGCTGAATCCGAATTCAAGGTCAGAATTGCTGAATTGGCTCATTTTTTCTAACTTCAAAAAGAAACACCTTGTAAAAGCAGTTTGGGTCATATGTATAATTAGGAGTGTGCAAGCTTGTGTAATCACATTGGGAGAGGTTCATTTGCGCACAATACAATTGGACACGTTGCAATTGCCCACCGTGCTATTAAACACGAAACATTGTGCATCGTTCGATTGGACACAAGTCTTTTGCGCACAGTTCGTTTGGACTTAGTTTTATTGCACACCGTTTAATTGTACACCGTTGCTTTTGGACACAACGCATATTATTAACTTATTTAAATAAATAAACGTGTTACATTGGATATGTTCTTTTGCGCACGGTTCAATTGCGCACAGCTCTTTCGCGCACCGTTCAATTGCGCACCGTTCTATCGCGCACTGTTTAATCGCGCACGGTTCTTTCGCGCACGATTCAATCAAGCGCATCTTGAATATTCACACATTATGAATGTGAACACACACAGACTGTTGATACATTTAGACTAGATTCCCATGGCACGTATTGTCCGCTGACGAATTTGCTGTAATTGCTTATAATTATAACAATTTATGGTAATTGTTCAGTTTAGGGAATCTGTTCTTAAAAATCGACAAAATTATTGTATTGGAAATTTGCAAATATACGTGAACTTTATTTTGTTACAATGTACACATAGTTTAGCGCCTTGGACGGGGTGGGTGCGGGAAGGAGTCAAAGGCCCCTCTTGCACCCCCCCGCGCGCGCGCGTGCGTGCGCGCGCAATTCATTCTCTGCACCACATAGGTTTGCGTCTTTCCACGCTAAACGAGATGCTCGAAAAAGTACGTATATAGACATTGGAAATTAGCGCATTTTTTGCATGGCTTGTGCTAGACAGAGCATGCGCTTGTAGCCGAAAAGCATGAGGATGAAACGCTGCGCATGCTCAAGTCATTACATTTTATCGATATGACAGGTTTCATAATCTGTCAAGTAGTAGACTTTAACGATTAATATCTCGTTTCGCAAAGCAGAACGACGCTTTTTTCTGTCAGATTCGTTCGTTTGAAGCAAAACGCGTCGAATTGATCAGCAAAAAATACGTGCCATGGAAATCCAGTCTAAATGTCAACAATCATAATGTATGAATATTTAAGATGCGCTTGATTGAACTGTGCGCAAAAAAACCGTGCGCGATTGAACGGTGTTCAAAAGAACCATGCGCGATTGAACGGTCCGCGATTAAACGGTGCGCAAAAAAACTGTGCGCGAAAAAACTGTGCGCAATTGAACCGTGCGCAAAAAAACCATGTCCAATGTAACACGTTTATTTATTTAAATAAGTTAATAATATGCGTTGTGTCCAAAAGCGTTGTCCAATAAAACTGTGTCCAAACGAACTATGCGCAAAAGACTTGTGTCCAATCGAACGGTGCGCAATGTTTCGTGTCTAATAGCACAGTGGGCAATTGCAATGTCCAATATAGCACGTGTCCAATTGTATTGTGCGCAAATAAAGGCCTCTCAACCACATTACCCGGGGAAAATCTAATACGTATGACAAGTCTGAGCTTCTGTTAAATGAATAATGTGGTTACGCAAGGTTGCACACTCCGGATTATAGATTTGACCCAATTCAGCAATTCTGACCTTGGATTCGGATTCAGCGGGTCAAAATACATAATTAAGGATTGATTAGTCTGGTCCGCCGAACCAATCACTTTTTTGTGCCCTTGTACAATTTGACAAGGTTAATGTCATTCGTTTATGTAATACAAATAGCGCGGCTAGCTCATTTTGTGCACATGTACATTTAAACTTTTTATTTCAAGATTAAACCTGAGATAGTAGCAGTATAAGTGAAAAGTAAAATATTTAATTTTTTTCGATTTTCTTGTAAAATGGATAATCCCGTGTTTCTTTTTTGTATGTAATTTTTAATTGTGTAGATGAATTTTGCAATCTGTAGAGCCAAAGATTCACGTAATGTAACGGTATTTCCCGTCACTTTAGCATTCTTTTAATTGTATTTACGATGTAGTATTTCTAATCTAAGTCGTATTATCACTGTAAACAGTATCGTTAGTATTTACATAGAATTTTAGGTAGCCGGAGCTATCCGATGGCCAAGGCAAACATTGATCAACCAAGAAACATTGATCAACATTTTTGAAACGTTAATTTTAGAGAAATTTCTTAACATTATAACTTAATGTTTTATAAATATTTGTAGATTATTTAATAATATTTTAAAAACTGCACTTATTAATATGTTCTTTAAATTTTATTAAACGTTATGACATAACGTTTGATAAATATTTTTAAAATATTACTGAATAATATACTGTCCTAATATTTTAAAAACATGAGTTAGATACGTGTTTTCTCGTTATTAAACATTATAACATAATTTCATAAATATTCTTAAAATATTAGTTATTTAATATGATGTGCAATTGAACATAAAATCTAAACATTTAATAATTTTATAGACATAAATTAAAATATTTTTCATATGTTTACAATACGAATTTTATAAGAACTAGTTCAAAAAATTAAAAGTTAAAAAATTTTTAATATTTAAAATTTTATTCGTTAAAATATATTTACTTACTCATATAATACTAAAATTATTTATAAATAATTGTATTTAATGTACTAAAATTACATTAATTTATTTAATGTTTAATATAAATAGTTTTTGTAGAAATTAAAAAAAAATCACTAAGTTACTATTTTTTATTAATATTTTATAGTAACATAATTTTAGTTTTATAAAGAACAGAGCAAAAACAGATATTTTTATTAAGTTATTTCACGTGTTATTTCACGTATATAAAAAACAGTAAAAACTAAATTTATATTTATTTATAAAAATATTATTTAACTGCACGTTCCCAGTGAACACATTTTATAGCGGCAATGTAACATGGAAGTTACATGTAATTTAACATTGTTATTCTTGTGATATGTAGGTGCTATATGACATGAAAATAACCTGTTACGTAATATTTGTTATACGCAAGTGATATAGCTGTTATACATCGTTTTGGCGTTACAGTTATTCAACAAAAATTGTATAATCGTAACATAACATGTTCGTATCAATGTTATTACAAAACGATGCGTCGTAGTTGACTCAGAAATCAGACAACATTATAACATCCTGAATGACAGATCTATTTGATAATAAAAAAAATTATTATAAAGATGTTTTCAAAAATAACGGTTTGTCTACAATTACTGCGCACAAAAAATGCACAAAATCTAAATTCATCACGTGCTGAACAAAAACAGAATAATAAGTGTATACTACTCAATTTTTCTTAGAATTATGATCTATATAGTTAACCATCTAATTAATCATTTGAACGCTTCAAAGATTAGTGCTAAATAGATCGCAATTTCCATCAAATTATTAAGGTTATGGAAAAAGATAAATTTAACAATGAAATTAATAAGTAAATAAATTAATGCTATTTATTTTTAATATGTTTTGCAAAATTGAATTGCTTTTATAAAAAATAATATAGTTGCGTCAGTTTATAACATATAAGTATATGTAGACAATAACAAGTACCCATATCGATGAGTCAAATTGGCGTAGCAGGTAGAGTACAAGGTTCGTCATCCTAAGGTCCCGTGTTCAAACCTAGCAGCGGCAAGTAAGAATAAAATAAAAATAACATAATTTAAATTTAATTAATTAATAAAAATTTATTTTAAATGTAGTATGTGCTGTTGATAAAAATAATTTAAAAAAAATTAAATTTTTATTTTATTTTATTTTTCTTTGTAACTGTTGTGTAACGGTTAGATAACATGTAATTATAACATGTTATATTGCTGAGTCGGAAATTGTAACTTACATGTAAGTTACGTGTAATTTCAGATTAACGTAACTTGTTATATTCGGTTACATTGCTGTTACACTGCTGCTATATTACTGTGTTCACTGGGTTTTATCTTTCTGACATCTATTAATCTAATCTATAACAAATATGTATTCATGAGCATTAGGTGTTCATGGATCATCACGAAATGTTAGGTTGCGTAAGATTTTCAAAGTCAAGCAACGTCGACGGCGGTTCAGAGTTGGATGGGTGACCGTAAATATTAAGCAACGCCAATGCGACTATGGTGTGATTGTGCTTGTTGAGAAACAACGTAAATTTAATTGTTTTCTTACATTATAATTATGTTATTTCAACATTTTTACAATGTTGTTTTAACATTTTATTTCAACATTATCGAAACTTCCAAATTGAAGTCAAAGTTTATTCATAATGACGTTGTATACAGTGCACATGTGCATGGCCGTGCGTGCAAGGAGAGCGCGGGCAGCGCTAGAGCCCCGGCGTGTGACGGCTAGGCACGTCACGTTTGCTTTGACGGGGCTTTGAAATTTGTTATCGGATTGACGTACAAGAACACGATTACATAGTTATTTCCATCCAGACAAGACAAATGGCATAATTAGCATCAAACTTCACAGGTAAGTTCGTTCAATCTAACAATTATATATAATGCTACATTTTTTCAGTGTTATAAATGTATCGATTTATTCAATTTTACCTGCTCAAGAGATTTAAGACGTGCCTGTCGCCATGCAGCACGTTTTTCTGCTCTAAGTGCTCGCTGTTCAGCAGGGCTCAAAAAATGTTCCTCATCCTCATCCGAAATAAGGCCCTATTATTATAAAAAAAGAAATTCGATATAAACATAAAAAATGACATTAAGCAAGTATACATAAAATTGTTGTAATTTATTGTTATTTACACAAAATGTAAATACAAATCTTTGGATTTACAACTAGTATATTAATTAAAAATTTACTAATAGATTATAATTACAGATTATATAGAAAACTATTGAGCACCGAATAAACACCAAATAATAAATAATCCGATTAAATATTAATACTTATGTACAATAATAATAAATATTATAGTACAATTTATATTTTACAGAAAAATAATATAAATATTATTTTTTAACTACTCGTTCAGCAATCTTAATCTATGTTTAAAATAAATGTTAATTATTTACGCCGTTAGGAAATTTACACTATGAAAAAACATAAAAAGAGTGAGGAAAATTTTCATGCAATCATTCTTATATGCTTTTTTGTAATTTTAATATTAAGTTTTAGGATTTCAGTTTTATTGATAATATTAACATACAAATGTAAATCAATTATACAATTTTATTTATAAAAATGTTACAAAATTAATTTTTAAAAAGTTCTTGTAAAATTAATTTTACTATTACTTATCTATCTTTAGACCATATTTTTTGTATAAAACTTTTTTGTCAAGTGTTTTCAAATATTTCACCATTTCAAAAAAATTCTTCCTACATCAAAAATGTAATATTTCTAGTATTTTTTTAAATTCATGTTTACATAGGATACAAAACTTAACGATTTGGCCAAAAATGAGCAATAATTGAGGTGGAGAGTGACAACATTATGATAATTTATTCTCACAACAAAAACGGAATAGTTATTGAGAATGACCTGAATCAGCTGATATATTGCAAACAGTTTCGGACTAACTTATCCTTCTTCAGCGCGAAAAAAACAATAATGAAACTTAAGTGAGAATTTTACATGTTTTTAAAAGCACAAATTGGATATAAACATAAAAATAATTTTCCAGAACAACCATTTACTTGTGTGTCAAATTACATCGTGTGTCTCAATAACTATTGCGTTTTTGTTGTGAGAATAAATTATTATAATGTTGTCACTCTCCACCTCAATTATTGCTCGTTTTTTACTGAATCGTAAGTTTTGTATCTTTACATATAGTGAGTTGAAGATTAATTATGATTATGTTTATATAAGCTTTTTTAATGTTTTCTCAATGAAAATACGTCCCTGGAATATGTAACTAATTAACTTATATCTTATGTATAAAGGATGTTAAAAAATATTAATTTTGGTCCTAATACAAAAACTAAATAAACCTTAAAAAATTGTTGTTTGGGTCTTCAAAAAACGGAAAATATAAATTATTTGTCTCGGAAGTAATGAATTTTTTAAATGTCTCAAATATTTTGAAAAATGTCATAGGAATATGTCTACCCTCTGCTACACGAATTTTCATAATAAATTATTTTTTCTGAAATTTGTTATTTAAAGAATTTTTGAGTCGCTGATTATGAATCTGCTATTTTCAAAATTCTGAGTAGCAGATATCAATATAACAGATAAAAAAGTCGGGACATTTAAAATCTTTGTTTTTAGACATTTAAATATCTTTTTTAAAAATTGGTATCTAGGAGTTTTTCAAAATCACGAATTATCAGAATCTCTAATCTGGAATTTATATAATAGATAAAAAATATAATATATGTCACTCTATGCAGCAAAGAGTTTATAATAAAAAAACAAGATTCTATTTAAAATTGCAAGTATATTTTACATGAAAATAAGTATGACTGTGAACTGCCTTAGCACTACCCAAAATATACCACGCGTAGATACAATCCATCTAGCATTTCTTTGTGGAGATTAAGAAATAGTTAGTGATGACTTCTGTAGTATTAAATCAATCAATATCATAGTCAATATTAATCAATTTATATTTTCAATTTATCGAGGACCAAAAAAAGACAATTTTTAAAAGTTTATTTATCTTTTGCGCAAAGGTCAAAATTAACACTTTTTAAGTTATTAAATTATGCACTCAAATAATAAATATAAGATTTTGATAAATAAAAAAGTATTGAAATATAATACCTCTTGTATTAAACGTTCTTTTAAACGACGTTCTGCTTTTGCTGTTCGCACGCTGCTGGGAACATTCTGAATGAGGGGTATCAAAGTTTGCGAGCTCAATCGGCTACTGGAAGATAAAAAATATTATTCATGGATGATATATGCATACTATAAATTTTGGTAATTATTTAGTTTAGTGGGCACCGTGCCGATGACCTTGATTTTGACATATGTTATCAAGGACATGACCCTGAGTAACTTTTCCTTATAACTTAATCGGCGATCATTGTTCGTTAAAAAGTTATTAACAAAAGAAGTTTGAAAAATATTGTTACGATCGCGCTAGACGCTCGGTGCATTTCGACTCTCAGCTGCGCGGCGGCCTTCTTAGCAACCGTGTTGTTTACGCGGGCGCGCTCGTCAGATTTGATCCGGAGTTGTCAATCCGAACGGACGTGCTGTTTCTCTGTTCGTGAACGATCTTTGTATTTTCAAGTCACATTAAAGAGTTTTATCAGAAAGAGAGTGTCTTTCTTATTTCGTGCGGAAGTGCACGAGTGAGAGTGCGAGACAGTCTTGCCGAGCAAACGCAACAATATTTATGTAGAATAGAACATACACACACACACGGGGAGAGGGGGAAAAGTGCAAAATCAAACATGTGGGCGGGGGATCCATTCGGCACTTTTTCCGTAATATTAACAAACGCTTGTACTGTACTATATGGATTTGTGACTTTCGCCAAGATCCACGTTGTTCATTTCCAATGTTTTCATATTATTCAAATAGCGACATAAAATTGGTTGGATTAGAGTTAGGAAAAATTACAGGGAGGCGGTGCAGAGGGAGAAACTCCGCCCCTCCTCTGCCCACGCATTCTTTATAGCATATAACTTCTCAACTTTTCGTGTAAAACGTGATCTTTATAAACATATACTTTGGAAAATTACATGTAATTCATAAAACTTCTTGTGTTTATATCTTTCTAATAAACAAGGATCGACGGCTAAAACCTTTTATGCATTACTTAGGGTCATGATCTTGACAACATATGTCAAGGTCAAGATCATTGGGACCTTTATATTCAGAATAATACTCCTATTTGGCATTTTACCATCTATTAATTTATGCGTGCTTTATAAAAATTAATGCGGGAATGTAGGGAGAGAGCGAAGTCCTTCCTTGTACCTCGCCAACGCATTTCCTGCACTATGGGTTTGCGACTTTAAGTAAAGCAGAGATATCATGTATCGTATTTATAAAACTTTTTTGTCAATAACTTTTTAACAATGACCGCCGATTAAGTTATAAGGAAAAGTTACTCAGGATCATGTCCTTAACAACATATGTCAAGGTCATCGGCGTAGGGTCCCCAAAACTAAATAATTACCGAAATTTTATATTTATTTATAAAAACTATATATACAGATTACATCTATAACAGATTAGATCTATAAATTTTATAGATTGTTGCAGAAGTTTGTAATAAGTACGTATAAATGTGTTGAATTAATTTAAGAAAGTGCTAAAAGTAAATTGTGCAAATGTTATCAAAGAATACAATAAAGTTTTTGGTAAAAATGCCTAATAAAGGACCTAGCCTCAATAACCTTGACCTTGCCGTATGTTGTCAAGGTCATGACCCTGACTAATGCATAAAAGGATTTAGCCGTTGTTCGTTACTGATTAAAAAGTTATTAACAAAAAGTTTCATAAATACAATACATGATATCTCTGCTTTACTTAAAATTGCAAACTCATGTGGTGCAAGAAACACGTGGGCGGGATGCAAAGGGAGAGCTTTAGCCCTTCCCCTACATTCCTGCATTCATTTTTATAACATATCCTATCTCCGTGGGGCAGAATGTAGAAACGAACAACGTAACAACCTCGTGGAGGTAATTATTCAGTTTAACTACACCAGATATCGATAAAAATATGCTCATATTCGACGCATTTTTGCACAAAACGAAAAAATCTGGCAGAAAAGTGTCGCTCTCCTTTATAAAGCGAGATTTCCATCGTTAAAATTGACTCATCGGGTTACTCTAACCTGATATCTGTCATACCGACAAAAAGTAGCGAATAAGCATGAACAGCGGACAGTCCTTGTGTGCTTTCCAGCAAGACACAGTGTAACACAGTTTCCACTAGTGTGAGCGAGACACACTGACATGTTCTTTCTCACACTAATGGACACTGTGTTACACTGTGTCTTGCTGGAAAGCACACCTTGACCACACAAGTGGATACAAAAAGTGCGCGAATTTTAAATGTGCACGTATTTTATGACATCGACGAAATTATTAACAGTCTCTCGTTGGTGTTTATAAGGATCTCGTTTTGCGTGAAAAGTCGTGAAGTTATGTGGTACAAAGAAAACGTGGGCGGAACCCTCCCCTGCACCCCTTCCCGTAATTTTTCGTAAATTTAATTACCAATTTTAAATCACTGTTTGGCCATAATTTCAAATCTGACATCGCAACGTGGTCAATTGAATATTTATAACCAAATAGCGATTTAAAATTAGTTGAGTCAGAGTTAGGAACAATTACCGCCTACGTGTTCTCTATACTATATAACTTCACAACTTTCAACACAAAACAAAATCTTTATAAACATATAATGTTAAAAAATTACATGTAATTTTTTAACATTACATGTTTATAAAGATTTTGTTTTGCGTTGAAATTCATAACTTTTTGTGTTAATAACATTCTAATAAACAATGAGCGACGGCTAAAACCTTTTATACATTACTCAGTCATGATTTTGACAACATAAGTCAAGGTCAAGTTCATTGGGGTTGGGGGTTCCCTATTCAGCATTTTTACCAAGTTTTTTTTATGTTAATAACATAAAAAAAAACTTGGTAGCTATTTAGGAATGCACAAAGGTGCGCGCGCGCGCGCGCGTGTGTGTGTGTGTGTGTACGTATATGTGATTGCGTGGACAAAGGAAACAAAAGAAATTTTCTATTTTGATTCTATTACTCATAATGGTAGACTAGTTTACCTATTTAATAACTTTAGCTAATCTGTTATTTAACTCATCAGCCATTAGCCTTAGTCTCCTTATCTCGGCCTGATTTTTTAATAAAGTTCCGAAAACGTCAAATCTCCAATTTTTTTTAAACTATGTATTTATACTTATATATTTTGACGCGCTAATTACGGATATAATAGTAAAAATTGGCGCTGATTTTTATAGCAAAAACTATAAAAAAAATATAGAAATCATTTCTTCTATTTATTTCCGTAAATAATAGAAATTTAAAAAAATATTTCAGATAAAAGTTGTAGATCTCTCCAAAATGAACATTTCATGTCCATTGATTTTTACGTGAGTAAATCTAGCATCTCCACCGCTGAAAAAAAGTTCGGAAATATAACATAATTTTCTGTTCCCGAATTTCCTGGTCCTATGTGTTAACAGGAGATTAAAACCAAAAGTGGGAATCCTAAATTCATGTAAAGTCTAGCATTTCCACTAATAAAAAAAAAGCGTAAACAAAAAACAAATATACTAAAATTTTCTGCTCATTTTCTGCTTTAAGAAACCGTAAAGAGATATCAAAAATATTGAACGGTTATCAAAGTAACGGCACTCAGAACAATCATACAACAACGATACAAGAAAAAATCGTTAAAAAGAAAGCTAACAATGCCACGACAACTTATAAAGTATTTCCTCAATCAAATACTCGTAAAATATACAATTAAAAAATGTTTAACTTGCACAATATCTTTAAAAAGCCTTAAAATTTACAAAGTAAAACAGTAAAGTACCCTTAAAAAATTAACTGCTGCATCAACTATGGCTTCAAAATAATCATCTATTCATCTGCTCTTAAGATATTCAGGTTTCGAATTTTTTGCTCAATATTTAACTTGTGCAACTCAAATGTTAATGCGCGCATGCAAGAGTAAACTATCATAAAAATATAAACTGTTGCGTAGAGTACGGTATCAAAATAATTGCCTATTTATCTGCTCTTAAGATATCCAGGACCCGCATTTTTTGTTCAACATTTAACTTGTGCTCAATTGTTCAGATGAGAGTGCTGACGCGCACGCAAGAGTAAACGAGTGAATATAATTTGCCCACGTTCGAAATGGCCACGTTCGGAATAACAACGTTCGAAATGGCCACGTTCGTAATGGCCACGTTCGGAATGGCCACATTTAAAACGGCCATGTTTGGAATAATTTTTTTTCTAAAAGATTTTTACCCTAAAAAATCGCTTTTTTTTTTAAACGGCCGCCATTTTGCCAAAAATCGATATTTTAAAAATCGGCCACGATAAAGACTAGATAATATCATTCAGTTTAAAAAAATTCTAGGCTGGTCTGTTTCAGATAAGTCCTGTATGAGCTGCAATTGGCACCGCGGAGCACCTTTTTTGAACAAGATCTTGCGACGAGGACAATATCTCCGCCATTTATAATATTTTTAGTTCAAATTTATTCTGAAACATGTTCTAAGAATGTACTTTAAAGTAAAGAAAACTAGAATTAATTACATATATTACGTTTCAAAAAAAAAAAAAAAATCGAGAAAAAGGCCTATTTTTTCTGGGTGTATGTAGCCTCTTAAAACAATAAATTTCTGCCTCGAATATAGTACCAAAATAATCGTTTATTTATCTGCTCTTAAGATGTGCAAGTCCTGAATTTTTTGCTCTATATGTATTATTTTAGATAGTTTACTCTTGCATGCATGCATTAACCATTGAGTTGCACAAGTTAAATATTGAGCAAAAAATTCGGAACCTGGATATCTTAAGAGCAGATAAATAGGCGATCATTTTGATACCATAATTGATGGGGCAATTTATTTTTTTAAGGTAGTTTACACTTGCGTGCGCGTATTAACAATTGAGTTGCACAAGTTAAATATTGAGCAAAAAATTCGGAACCCATATATCTTAAAAGCGGATAAATAGACGATCATTTTGGTACCATACTCGATGTTGCAATTTATTTTTTTAAGGTAGTTTACTCTTGCGTAAGCGCATTAACAATTGAATTATACAAGTTAAATGTTGAGCAAAAAATTCGGGACCTGGATATCTTAAGGGGGGCAAGTCATGTAAACCAAAATTTTTTTTCTTGCTTAAATCTATAGGAAATTTTCCGTAGAATATGAAAAAAAATAGTAGAAACCGATTTGAGAGTTCCTTCTATGTTATTTTCGTCAAAAAGTGAACGGTTGAATTGGGCGGAGCACTCATGTAGACGAGTCGGAAACTCAGTCTTTCGATCCCTCTGTAATAAATGTTAACTTGGCTGTGTTAGAATAATGTTCGGAAAAACAGGAAGATCTGCTCTATGGCCCTGGAATCGCAGATTAGCAAAAAACTGCAGTAAGTTAAAATAAATTACGATTTTTTCACGATTTTGTTACTTGAACTTTAAACGCGTTTTTCTCCAAACTCTACTTTTTAAAAATTGGCGTGCAAGATAACTCAAAAACTATTCATCCGATTGAGTTCTCCTTGTGCATACATTTAGATAAATACTTTCCTCATAAATTGAACCTTTATTTGTAATTGTATTGTTTAAATAAATTATTTTCATTGCATAATTAACACAATTTTTCGTAAAAATCAATACTTTTTTATCTACGTGTCGCCATTTTTACAATTTTGCATTATTTTCTTTAATAATAGGTTCAATCGATAACGCAAACCGTACAAAAAAGAAATCTATTTGGTTTTCTGTTTCAGATGAATACAAGCAGCGCTACATTGCACGCCGACAAGTGACTTCAACGTCGACGCATTAGATTTACATTATTATTATTTATAACATACATATTATTTTTCTGTCAAAAAATATTTTTTTAGCAGTTCAATATTACAATAACATACCCTGAAAATTTCAAAAGAATTGGTTGTATAATTTTCTCAAACAAAATTCCAAAAAATCACTCAATTTTCAGCGCGTTACATGACTTGCCCCCCTTAAAAGCAGATAAATAGACGATCATTTTGATGCCATAGTCGACGCAGCAATTTACTTTTTTAAGGTAGTTTATTCTTACGTGCGCGCATTAACAATTGAGTTGCACAAGTTAAATATTCAGCAAAAAATTCGGAACCTGAATATCTTAAAAGCAGATAAATAGACAATAATTTTGATACCATACTCAATACAGCAGTTTATTTATTTATTTATTTATTTTTTTTTAAGATAGTTTATTCTTGCATGTGCGAATTAACAATTGAGTTGCATAAGTTAAATGTTAAGCAAAAAATTCGGGACCTGAATATCTTAAGAGCAGATAAATAGACGATCATTTTGGCACTACAAAGTTTCAATGTTGTGTAAAAATATGGAAGTTTGTGGGAGGAATGTAAACAAAAACTTTAATTTCCGGGTATGCACTTGCCCCAGCTCACATTATACAAAATGATCTAAAATCTTTTGTTTTTAATACGTCGTGTTCCTAACTTAATTCTGAGATAATTCTTCTTTTCCTAAAATTTTATCTGAAAACCTTAGTTTTTGAATTGTTAAAAGAAATAGTTGTATTACGGGTCGGGTACAAGAAATAGGCAAGGACGGCGCAACTCACTGTCGGACGCGACTGTCTTACGCGAGGCGCTTGGTATGATCAATCAATGACTAATATACACTGGCGCAAAAAAAAACGTGACAAAAATTTTGACCGATTTTTAGGCAATTTTCAAAGTGATGCAACTTTGCGAAAAATCATCCAAATTACATGTACTTTTTTTTAAATTAAAGAGCAAAGACTCTACTTTAAGAATCCCTAGGCGAAAGTTTGATTTGTTAAGTGCGAACCCTTTGTATCGCATGAAAACCAAACATGTTTTTTTAATTGAAAAAAGTAAAAGTTTGTTATCATTTTTCACAAGTTTCTCGTTAAAATTTGGCTAATATTAATCAAGATTCTTAAAGTTCATTCTTCTCTAAGCAATTTAAAAAAAAAAAATGTCGATACGATGTTTTTTGTTGATTGCACACGAGTTTGAAATTTGCACTGCATTTTAGGGTATTTTAGCAAATAAATACAGTATTTTTTGAATATCATGAATTTTGAATATCAATATGATATTGCACATTGATTTTATTCGTGTTGAACTCAATTATACCGCTGTTATCAAAGTGACCTGATCTGCACCACGTGGAGAATGACGATCGGATTTTGTACATCATGTGGCCCTGAAAAGACTAATTTTTTAAAATAAAATTTGAACTTTTATTTTTTATGTATGAGTATGTGTATATGTATGTTTACGTGTATGTGTGGGTTTATGAGTATAGATGAATGTGATCTTCTGTTGACTTCAGTGAAATTGGTGCGTCAGCTATCCGTTACATTCAGATCAGTAAGTACAAATTTCTACCGATGAATTTCAGAGCCACATAATGTACAAAATCCGATCGTCATTCTCCACGTGGTGCAGATCAGGTCACTTTGATGACAGCGGTATGATTGAGTTCAACACGAATAAAATTAATGTGCAATATCATATTGATACTCAAAATTCATGATATTCAAAAAATACCGTATTTATTTGCTAAAATATCCTAAAATGCAGTGCAAATTTCAAACTCGTGTGCAATCAACAAAAAACATCGTATTGATATGTATTTTTTTAAAATTGCTTAGAAAAGAATAAACTTAAAAATTTTGATTAATATTAGCCAAATTTTAACGAGAAACTTGTGAAAAATGATAACAAACTTTTACTTTTTTCAATTAAAAAAAGCATGTTTGGTTTTCATGCAATACAAAGGGTTTGCACTTAATAAATCAAACTTTCGCCTAGGGATTCTTAAAGTAGAGTCTCTGCCCTTTAATTAAAAAAAAGTACATGTAATTTGGATGATTTTTTGCAAAGTTGCATCACTTTGAAAATTGCCTAAAAATCGGTCAAAATTTTTGTCTCGTTTTTTTTTGCGCTAGTGTATAATGCATGCACATACATGTATCTAAAAAGAAAATTTATCTCCAAATAAAATCAAGAATACGACATTTTGAAAACAAAGATTATTTTATTAGCATACATTTTATCTAGCAAGTATTTAAATACAACTTAAAAAATACAAAATTGCAAAAATAATGACATTAAAAAATATAATTTTTTCTTAACAATGCCAAAAATTGTTTATTACAAAAATATTTATTAACGGATAGGTTCATGCTGTAAGGAAGATGTTAAAGAATTTATGTGTAAAAGGAGAAGTTGATTTATTGAAAATCTTTTGAGCTACACTCCTCGGCACATTTCGCGAGAAGGCAGACAGTCATTATTTAAACAACTTCAAGTTTTTTCACAGTAAAAAATATATTTTTTGTATATTACATATGCATTAAAACATATTTCAAATTTCAAAATAATTAAGTCATACACTATAACACCGCAATAAATTCATGAATTTTGGTTAATTTTAAAACTGTTTACATGAGTTTTACTCCTTAACATACTTACAAGATAATTTAATTGTACCATCAGTCAATTTTGAAAACTATGATATGTATCACCATCCAAATATAAAATTAAAGCGGTCAAAAATTTTCCTGACTTTACAAGAGTGAAACAAGCTTAGGTCTTACCGAATATTTTTACTTTGTACCGTAATATTCTATTATATATAGAATTCCATTATTATATACTACATAATATATAGAATAAGATTATGTATTGTAATATTATTATATTATTATGCATAACTGTTGAGAATTTTTTTGAGACTAAATATTAAGTTTGAGTTTGGCAAAAAGGAAACACATATGTTGAAAAAAATGTATACTAAGCTGTATTAAAGTTCTACTGACATTGAAATCGGACTTCATATATCAATGTATGACACATCATACATTCGACACATCAACGTACAAGAGGGGTGTCGATAAGGTCCGATTTTGGCCTACTTTAAATTTTTTTCTAAACTATTGTATATAATTTTTTACGACTTGTTGAACATATTTGAAAAGTTTTTAGATGAAACAAACATGTAATTAAGATTAAATAACTTAGAAATTGTATAAGAATTTCATCATAACAATTTTAAATTGCTTCCAACAGAAAGGGCTTCCGGATATATGCCGCGTTTTGACACAGCGTTGCGTCGACGTTTCGCAAACGTTGCAGTTTGCATCATCAGGACTAGGAGCTCTGATAATAAGCTCTCTTGGATTGTAACCATCCTTATATACCCCTTGTCCTGGTGATAGGGATGGGGGTGAGGGGAGAGAGAATTGTTCATCCAATAGTAGCACAGTTCATTGGCCCACTATTGGTAAACTGTTGGTCAATCTTAATACAATATACTGGCTTACTATTTACCAATTAATATGTGCTGTTCAGAAATGTTTTTAATTGATCAATTAAAAAATCGGAAGACTAGTGTGCCAAATCGGTCTGATAACCTTTATCACGGTTAAGGTTATAGAGATGTTTCAAAATTTCTAAACTTTCACGATGTTTCGTGACAAAGTAACCTTGAGAAGAAGCTAGCATTGTAGATTTTTCGAAATTACACGGAGTGTCCAGTCTCCATCCAGTGTTCGGCTAAGGCTGATTGAGAAAAGTGACCATATTTGGTACATTGTTGATGTTGTTTGATTCGTGTACTAATTTTCCTTCCGGTTTCTCCTATGTACACTTTTCCGCAAGAGCAGGGGATTTTGTATACACCTGGTGATTCTAAGCGTGGTCTCTGATCCTTTGGATTAAAAAGTAACTAGAAAATCTTTCTTTGTGATTTGAAGATTACTTTTATATTGTGTCTACGCAAAATTTTGCTGATGCGTTCTGTCGTACTTTGAAAATACGAAAGGAAAGCAATCTTGTTTTTTTCTCTTCTTTTTCTTTCTCTTCATTCAGCGTCCCGATGTTATTGACACTGGAAATTTTGTTCTTTAATTTTTGGACTGTTTGACTGATATTTCTACTACTATATCCATTTTTTGTTAGAACTTAATTGAGATGTTCTAACTTCCCATTTAAGGGGCTCTATACACCAGTGAACTAATGACTGAATTCTTTTGCGAAGGATGATGCTGAAAAGTGGCATGAAGATATCAATCTGTGTGTGTTGATTTTCGATAGACCTGATGGCTTAAACTCTTAAAGTACCATCTGCATTCCTTTTAACCAACACATCTAGAAAAGAGATTTGGTTGTTTTGTTCTACTTCCATTGTAAACTGAATGTTAGGATCATGAGAGTTGAGAAACGTAAAAAATTGAAGAAGGATATCTCTGCCATGGCTGCAAATCTCAAAAGTGTCATCAACATATCGGAACCATATAGATGGTTTGAGAGATGCGTTTTTTAGAATTTGATTTTCAAAATGTTCCATAAAGATATTTGCGATGATGGGTGAGATGGGAGAGGCCATTGCTGCTCCAGAAGTTTGTTCAAAGAATTCTCCTTGAAATTGAAAGTTCCAGTAGATTTTGTTTTGATTTTAATGATTTTGTTCACAAAATCTATTAAATTCTTGGGCTCTCCCATCTCACCCATCATCGCAAATATCTTTATAAAACAATGGACAAGAAAGGATCTCGAGCCGACAAGAAAAAAAGGATCGACGTAGTTACTAATGCATCGGAAAACGAAACGTCTGCCAAATTATTTATTGAGTTATCGTAAATCGCAGATGACTTAGAAATAAGAATATCACCATAATAATTTGTTTGAAACAGGAGGTTCAGAATCACGATGATAAAACAGCAAAGTACGTCTATTTCTCTGATGTTTCGATAATTCCCGAAAACGTTTCCTCATATTTGACAGGACGAGAAACATCTACTCATAACCCTAACCCTCGGAGAACACATAGGGTCAATTTGACCCTTACCTCGAATTTGATCGTAAATATCTTGAAAACATTTTGAAAATTGGCGGGCCTGAGGCCTTCTTAATACCTGTAGTTTGAGGTACTAACTATATGTTAAGATGCTCCTTTTGTACAGCGCAACACGTAATAGGTGTTGGGCATTATTCAAAGTTGATGTAGGGTCATTCTGACCCTGTTGTGTACTAAGCGTCGGTTTTTCAATAGTGAGGACGATGGCATATAGTTTGCGGCCACGTATTCAGAATGTCTTAGTACGTGTCGAACAAGAATATTTCGATGGCAACAGTTCTTCTGAGGAGGATAATGTCAGTACAGTTAAACACTGACACGTCGTATTCAGATTATAGTGAAGCCGACGCCGACGATAAATAAGTTAACTTTTATCACAAATCATTTAAATAATGAAGTATTCACATATATGTAATAAGAAATAAATTTTTCTAAAATTTTTTTACAAAAATGTTTGATTTCTTTTTACCTTAAAAACCACTTTCATTATCTAACAAAATAAATACCTTTTTTTCAAAGTACACTAAAGTATAATTTTTTTCTTGATTTTACTACACTTCAAGGGTACACAGGTAAATTTTTAGCCAGAAATATTGAAAAATAAAAAATAATTTTTTTCGTAAATTACGTTTTAAAAAAAAAAAAAAAAAAAAAAAAATTGTAAATTTTTAAAAATATGTAAAATATGTTAAAAATATACTTCTAAAATTTCCGCGTTTTCGACCTGGGACTCTATTCTGTATCGGCTACTAACAACTATCGGTGTCGTTGTGCCATACCTACGCAACGACACCGATAGTTGTCGGTAGGCAGTACAGAATAGATCCCCTGCATAAAAAGTTGACTGAAATCTGACGTTTAAAGTTGACGGAAAGTCAACTTTTCGTTATGACGGGAAGTCGACTTTTAGTCGGCGTTTCTTGGGACATTCGTCGACTTCAAGTCGACTTTAAGTCGATTTTCGTCTTTAAAAAAGTCGACTTTACGTCAAGTCACAGTTACGGTGTAGTCGACTACAAGTCGACATAAAGTCGACTTTTTGCTCTTAGGGATAATTAAATTACACAAATGTAATTAAATTACATAAATGTAATTTAATTACTTTGAGCAACAATTACTTTGGACATCCATTACAAATGCTCAAACAAATTAGCAATTCAATGGTGTTTAATTACAAATGTTCAAAATAATGTGTAATTAAATCACATTTAATTATTCATTGGTTCGAGCATTTTTAATTTGGTAATAGTCAATTACAAATTCGCCCATCTCTGGTCGTTACCCATTACCAGAATTTAATGTCGATGGCAAAAGGGATAGTTTAATACCAAAGTAAAGAAAAACTCAATTAGAGGACAATGAAATTAGAAAACTAATCAAATTGGGAGAATCGGTTAACGCAATAGATTTTGTAAAAACGGTCTACAATTTCGTAAAATCAAATAGCAAATTGTTAATTGTAATACTAAAGAGTATACAATCACAAATTATTAAACAAGTGCACGAAATAAAACGTTTTTCAGTGGCGAAAACTGAGGAAATTTTGCATAACAACTATTGGATACTAAACGTTAAAGCAAAAATCGAAAAAGTGATACGAAACTGTGTCGCATGTATTTTAGTAAAAAAAAGCCGCTATAAACAAGAGGAATTTTTAGATCCAATCACAAAAGAGATTTATCTTGACACATATCATATCGATCATCTAGATTCCCTTTCTTCCTAAGAAAAGTTACAAATACATGTTTTCATCGTAATTGACGTTTTTTTAAATTTACTTGGTTGTACATTATCAAAATACAAATAAGGTTCTAGGTAAATTGCACAAACAAACATTAATTTTCGAAAATTTGCGCAGAATAATTTGTCATAGAAGCATAAATCTTTTATCTCGTAATTTTTCTGTACGACCGAAAACATCGAACATGTTTTGATCACAACTGAAATGCCCAAAGCAAACGGACAAGTCAAGCTCGTGAACCACACACTTATACTACTTTAACAAAGTTAACAGACCGAAACATGAAGAGTGGTATCGATACTTAGGACATGCCCAATAATATTTAAATATCATCGTAGGAGTTTGAACATGGACTTGTTTCGTTTGTTATTCGATGCGATTAAAAAATAACTCCGAAATTCAAAAGTTAATCAAGAGCGAATGGATAAAAATATTTCAAGAAAAGTGCAACCAACTAGAAGTAATAATATTCAAGGTTGAATATCTATCCCAGCAAACATAGAACATGTTGTAATATTGCTGTGATGTTGCTACAATGTTATAACATTGCCGCAATGTTGCTGCTATATTCTGTGTTTGTTGGAATGCGTCGAAAGGTCGAGTGTAGGGAGTGTATTATTTTCTGTGGGTAGTATTTTCGGGAAACAAACGTGTATAAACGTGTCGAAGATTTAATGGCGAGCGACATATAAACGTTTTTCAAGTCGAGTCGAGCGAAGAAATTTTCTCAAGTCAGTGGAGCGGAAACTCGGCGAAATAAGTTGAACAGAAGTTCTCACAAAGTTGAATTGCAAGTCCTGTGAGTTCTGCAAATTTATCATAAGCTATGAGTCCTGCGAGTTTTGTATTATGTTTCGCGAGTTATGAGTTGCGTACACTGCGAGTTCCTCTATCTCTTTATAATAAATATTCTTCTTTTATTTTGTACATAAATAATTCCTCATAAATATCTCTACATTTATTTAGTTTTAAAAATGTTTCTTATTTTAAATCTGATTTTTATTTTTCAATTTTATATTCATCAAAAAATTAAAAAAATCTTCAAAGTTAGGTGAGACATATTCGGTGTAAATATTTTTAATTTCTATTTAATTTCGTATTTAATTTCTATAATATTTGTATATTGTATATTGAATATTTAGTCTTTATTATATTATACTCACTTATATTAAATGTTATCTATATGTATTAACCCTCAGGATACAAAATGGGTTAGCGTAACCCAGAGCAATTTTAAAATGCATGCCGTTTTTAAACGGAAAGTGTTGGGGGCGGATGCTGAGGGGAAAACCCTTTGAGATTCCAAGCATTAATCCACCGCTTGGTGGGACCCACTGTGTCTTTAGAAGCTATCGAACAAGCATCACAAAATCTTCTCTCGGGTATTTTTCACCCATTTCATACGAAACGTCACAAAACTGCGGTATTAGGTAAAATCAAATTTTGCATAAAAATGATTTTAACTGTTTTTTTTTTAAGTTTAATGCAAAATTATCATTTAGTGAGAAATAAATAAGCATAAAGTGTTATTTGTTATTTTAATAATAGGCGTCTTCGCGGTGTCTAGTTACTCTAATTTGCATTTAAAATTGCAAAACATCATCATAGATTTCCTCGAAGCAAGAAATCTGCCAGAAGATCAAGATGTGCGTGATTTTCTGGTAGATAACAAAATGTCAAAGCAAGAAAGACGTAAATTGTGTCCTTGTACCTTAGATAGAAAGATATTATAAGTGTTTGCAGTGTAATAGGCCCTTAGACCATATACTACTGGACTGCGCATTGTCTATGAAAACTGTTACTGACAAGGGAACCTCACGAACCCGAAAATTCTGATTTTAATGAAACTTGGCATAAATGTAGAGGGGGTAAATACATGAATTTAGAAATTATAAGTTGGTGCTTACAAACGGTTTAAAGGGTTGAAACCACCCTTCAAAGATTTAGAGTTTTTGCCTTTTCTCGATATATCTCGTAAACTAAACAAAATATTAAAAAATGTTTCATACAAAAGTTTTACAGTATAAATACCTCTATCTAACTATGTTATTTATTTTTCAAAAAAATTTTTTTTCAAAAACTTTTTTAAAAAAAATTTTTTGGGAAAAAATAAATAACATAGTTGAATAGAGGTATTCATGCCGTAAAACTTTTGTATAAAACATTTTTTTTAATTTTGTTTAGTTTACGAGATATATCGAGAAAACGCAAAAATGTCTCAACTTTGAAGCGTGCTTTCACCCCTTCAAGCCGCTTTTCAACCAAAATAAAACATTTCTAAATTAATGTATTTAGCCCCTCTATATGTATGCTAAGTTTCATTAAAATCAGAAAATTTTCCGTTTGGTCTTATAAACGGTTTGAAGGAGTGAAACCACCCTTCCAAGGTTGAGACATTTTTACCTTTTCTCGATATATCTCGTAAACTAAACAAAATATAAGAAAATGTTTCATACAAAAGTTTTATAGCATAAATACCTCCATTTAACTACGCTGTTTATTTTCCGAAAAAAAATTTTTTAATTAAAATAAATTTTTAATAAAATTGACTTTTATGTATATAGCATTTATAAAGTAATAATACTATCTTATATACTACGTTTTATTTATATTATCTATGTGTATATTATGTATGTTATATATTATCTATGTTATAATACTATACATTTATATTACCTGCATCCCCATCTTTCATTTATAGGCTTTCATTTATTGGTGGAATATGTATAATTTGAAATAAAATAATTAACATATTAAGAACATTCGCAACATTTATGTGTAACATTATGCTTCGCTTAATTAAAAACAATCTAACAGAAAAATCAAGCACACGTTAGATGTGATACTGATGTGAAAATGACTCGTAACATTATTAATAAAGACACCAAACTTTTATTAATACGTGATTTTTATTTTATATATGTTACATACCGTGACATGATAAATATAAAACTTAAATGTGAAATATGTGACGTAGACAGAATGAACACTGTGTGAAAGCAACGTGACTACTCTAATATTGCGCAACTGTTAGATGAAAACTAATACATACAGGGATGCAGATAATATAAATGTATAGTATTATAACATAGATAATATATAACATACATAATATACACATAGATGATATAAATAGAACGTAGTATAAGATAGTATAATTACTTTATAAATGCTATATACATAAAAGTCAATTTTATTGAAAATTTATTTTAATTAAAAAAAATTTTTTTTTTTTGAAAAATGAACAGCGTAATTAAATAAAGGTATTTATGCTGTAAAACTTTTGTATAAAACATTTTTTTATATTTTGTTTAGTTTATGAGATATAGTGAGAAAAGATAAAAATATATCAACCTTTAAAGGGTAATTCACTCCTTCAAACCGTTTATAAACCCAAACAAAAAATTTTCTAATTTTAATGAAACTTGGCACAAATGTAGAGGGGGTAAATACATTAATTTAGAAATGTTTTATTTTGGTTCAAAAACGGCTTGAAGAGGTGAAACCACACTTCAAAGTTGAAACATTTTTGCATTTTCTCGATATATCTCGTAAACTAAACAAAATATTAAAAAATGTTTCATACAAAAGTTTTACGGCATAAATACCTCTATTTAACTATGCTATTTATTTTTTCCAAAATTTTTTTAGAAAAAAATTTGTTTTTGAAAAAAAATTTTTTTGAAAAATAAATAACATAGTTAGATAGAGGTATTTATACTGTAAAACTTTTGTATGAAACATTTTTTAATATTTTGTTTAGTTTACGAAATATATCGAGAAAAGGCAAAAACTCTAAATTTTTGAAGGGTGGTTTCAACCCTTTAAACCGTTTATAAGCACCAAATTATAATTTCTAAATTCATGTATTTACTCCCTCTACATTTATGTCAAGTTTCATTAAAATCAGAATTTTCGGGTTCGCGAGGTTCCCTTGTGAGTAATGGGAAAGAGACAGCGCTATAATTATGTTACGTCCAGCCTTATTAAATTCAACTTTGCTTACGTAATAGAAAGAATTTGGGAAACGAACGCACGTAAGGCATGGAAGGACGTAACGGATTTTTAAATAATTCCGTAGGCACACAATAAACTGAGAGTAGGTGCCCCGGTCGGACGCACCATTATAACGTGAAAATGCGAGTCAACGTGCCGATAATGCTCGCTAAAACCCGTTTTCAGGTCGTGCCCCCGTAGGTCCAAATTTCGAGTCAGCAAATTTAATCACTTAAACTCAGGACTGGACCATGTGCTGACTTTGATCGGGAATGTAATACAGGTCGTTTATGAATTTAAATAAATAATGAAAACTTTATTTAAAACTTAACAAGAACATATTTTATTTTTAATAATACTAGTCATGAGATTACAACCAAAATTTGTTTCTGTACAATTCTGTACAATTAAACGCTAAAGTTGTTTTGACAATGAGATTACCTGAATATATCATATTTATTTAAATAATATTAGTTATTGGAATACAGTAAAAATTTCAACAGAATATTCGTTTCCATATAATCAAGCGCTGAAGTCAGATTTTGATATTAAGATTGTGCGGTCTGAGTGTATCATATTTATCTTAGTAATATTAGTTGTACAACAAAAATTACAATCAATTTTTGTATAATATCTAGTTCTATACAATTAAACATTAGAGATTACGCGGTCTGAATGTTCGTACGTGATATTAATTTAGGGTAGGTTAACAATAATTATTTGATAAATTTAAGGTAATTCGGACGACACGATCATAAGATTTGATATTTTATATTATTTCTTCTATGGTGGCGGTGGAAGGAGAGAAGAAATTGTAAAAAAGGTTAGTGGGAACGGCAAAAAGGTTGTAGTAATAAGGGGTAAAAACTAGGATTGGATCTGTGGGAGCGAGTGCGGATAGAATATTTAATAACACCTCCGGATTTATTACTTCCGGGTTAATTATGAGATCGCGATAATGTTGTAAAAGAGGGTCGGTCTTCATGGGGAATTGTTCTAAAAGTTCTATTAGCGAATTTCGGCTGCCATCGTAATGATAATAGGCGCGGCCGGGATGAAACTAGATCGAATTCATTTACGATTTCTATTAAAAGTGTAGGAGAAAGTGGGGGTAGAATGTCTGCGGGTTCAGGGGAACTTATGGGGGAATAACTTGGGGAAGGAAGAGGTGAACTAGTTAGAGGGAAGGGTCGAGGAACATGAAGTTCTTCGAAGATGGTAAGGGGTGAGGAGGGTCGAGGAACACTAGGTTCTTCGAAGGTGGTAAGGAGTAAGGAATGTCGAGGAACACTAGGTTCTTCGAAGGTGGTAAGGGGTGAGGAGGGTCGAGGAACACTAGGTTCTTTGAAGGTGGTAAGGGGTGAGGAGGGTCGAGGAACACTAGGTTCTTCGATGACGGTGGTTGATGGCGGATGCAACGACTCGAGGTATTCTTGAAAAGCGCGATTTAATTGTTCCCGAGCCCGTCAATTTTGACTCTGACGCCAACGCCGGGCCGCCCAGTGTTTGCGTTTTAAACGGATCGGTTGGTTATTCACTACGACGTGAATAAAATAATACGTGATTTGATGAAGACAAAAGGGAAGGGTGTAACTCGAATTTTAAATAAAATAGTTGACTTGCTGATCGGTTATTGACTTTGAAATGTCCTGATCGCCAGGTCCCAAGTAGAGGTAGATGGAGGTATAGACGGCAGGGCTCAAGGTGGTGGCTCCCGGTTGACTAATCCGTCGCACGTGCGGTTTAAAGGGAATCCACACACTAAGTTCCACTTATCAGTTTTTAACCACTGTCACTCGACACGTAGTATGCCAGTCGTACGAGATTTACACGGGGTCGTCTTTTTGAAATAAAAGGAGTGTCTTCTGAGTGTCTCTCCGACCACTAAACGGAAATATGGCGCGAACCTCGACTCACGGAAATAACCAACAATTCGGGCTTGTAAAAAGGATATGGCGCGCACTCGAACAAGAGTAAGCTTGTTGTTGCGATCTTTCGGATCGCAGTTTTTATATCAGATTTCCAAAGGGGAGAATCGTGATGTAATGGGACGAGCGATTTCCTTCGCTCTAGGATTGGTAAGCCCTTCCAACGCTACTAAATTCTCAGCTCATCTATTGCACTTAGCAAAATTATTATTTTATTTGGATGACTAGCTATTGGTTCATCCTTTCTTGTCTCCGCCCGAATTATTACTTTAGGTGTGACTATAGGAGAGGGAAGTTCAAATCTTAAAAATTCCTATCTAAAAATGAAGAAAAAAAGGGAAATTTATGTTTCTTACGCGTTTATTTGCAGAGAATCGCGCCCTCGGTTATTATTTGAGCACGAGGCAATATTTTTAATATTTCCGGATATTTTGTTCGGTGGAGTTTAGTCTTTGATATTTTCCCTTTCTTCATCTTCGGTTTTGAATCCGAATTATTTGTAAACATCGTATTTGAAGGGACTTATTACAGGCTATTGGAAGGAATCTTGGGCATTCCTTGAGCACGGAGAAATCGTGGTTTATATTGCAATTAATAAAAAGGTGTTTGTTTCGTGTTTGTAATCAACATTATCCCAGACCTTAAGAAAAATCCTATCTAACGGTTTTCCTTTGATAATACTTTAAAAAAGAAAATTTGGAGGCCTTAGTTTGCTAGTTGCATTTTTCAGTTTATGAGAGTTCCCCCTTTAATATAAGATCCCAATCCGTCGCTATATCTCACGTACATGATCGTGACAATAGAGCAATTTCCAAATAATTTTATAGTTTTTAATGATCGTCAGGATGAGATTTCCTTTATTTACTTATTTTTCTAAGGGTCGGCAGATAAATAGGAATCGTGAAGTCTGCTGGATGAAACAGTGACATATATATATTAAAGTAGCGGGCGTTCGTGCTAACTCCTGTTCCAACAGATAAACTGTAACATTTTATGTAAATTATCGATAAAGATTTGAAAAATGTATTACAATAAAATATAAAATGAAATATATGACACTTTATCTGATAGAATCCATCGATATCAAAGATATTTCTATTGCATTAACTAGATTTAAGTGTCCACAATTATTAGCAAAAGAATATGTCAAAATGTGGCAACGCAGCACTTGGCAACGTTTACTCCACCGGTGGAGCATTGTTTCTTTATCACACGCGTGAAAAAGCACTATCTGTCTCTTTCCCGTTACTCTTCAACAGTCTGTACAAGAGGCGATGCGCGGTCCAGTAGTATATGGTCTAAGGATAAGCATATGTGTCGTGATCACACGGCGGAAAAATACTGCGAGTGTAGCAATTAACGCACGCCATGAACAACAAATTCAACAATAATTATTTAAATTTTTAAAGTTATAATATCTACTTTATAAATATAAGAATTCTTAATATAAAATTATAAATTTTATCATTTAAATTATCCTTTACCACCTATAAAACGTATTATTTATTGTTACAACAATTTATTTAAAACAATATCATTACTTCTGTTTTTTAATTAATAAAAATTGATGATAATAAATTATTAAAACATTTTTATTATTTGTATCAAAAAATATAAGTATTTCATGTTATGCGTTATTTCGATGACATCGGAAAATATCACATTTTTATATCGCCAAATAAACATAGTTTTAAAACAGAATAAAAAATCTGACCATAGGTTTTTAAAGTTTACCTTTACATTTTTCCATTTCGATTAAAAAAAAAGAGTTGAAATTGATTGAATTCATTTGGAGGTATGAGCCGACAAAGTTGATAGATTAAGCTAACCCAGTTTTATACTAATCTTTTTTATAGTTCGTACCCTGAGAATTAAATACTCTCATTTGATCCATGTTTAGAATATAAATCATAATGAGTTAAATGTAAATAATAGTTTGCATCATTATCACAGAATAAAGATTATTATAAAAATTGAAACTTACTTAGGTCGTTCATTATCCTGATCATCCATTATATCTAAATCTTCAAGACCTTCAAGTTGTGCCCATGATTTGAGTTCGTCTCGTGTCAAAGTTGCAATTTTTTTTTCTATAAAAACATGATTTTTATAACGAAATACAGTTTAAACTTATTGTTGTTAGAAATAAATTATCCAACAAATAATAACTTAGACTTCATAAATTTGTCCCAACTGGCAATTTTATTATAAATTAAAGTATTAAGTACAATGTTTTGACGTCGTCATTAGGTCTTTCCCAAATAGAGAATTGACAAAATTTGCCAAAAAACATTGTGGTCAATGGACTTGTGGCCGCAAGTCACGGTTCATACACTGCGTGAAATAAATAAACAAATAACCCACATGGAAATTGGCATCCAGTGGATGTCCAATAGACGTCCATTAAACCTCCATAGATCCATGGGACGTCCATCTATGTCCATGGTGGAAGTCAGATGGACGTCCATCTATGTCCATGGTGGAAGTCAGATGGACGTCCATCTATGTCCATGGTGGATGTCAGATGGACGTCCATTAGAGATCTAGTAAACTTCCTTAGCTCCATTGGAGGATTACCTCCATAGCAGAAGTTAGATAGATGTCCATTAGGGATCCAGTAAACTTCCTTAGCTCCATTGGAGGTTTACCTCCATAGCAGAAGTTAGATAGATGTCCATTAGGGATCCAGTAAACTTCCATGGCTCCATTGGAAGTTTATCTCCATAGTGGAAGTTAGATAGACATCCATTAGGGATCCATTAAACATCCATAGCTCCATTAGATGTTTTCTTCCATGATGGAAGTTAGATAGACATCTATTAGAGATCTACCAAACTTCCATAGCTCTATGAAACATTTACTTTCACGATGGAAGTTAGATAGACGTCCATTAGGGATCCATTAAACTTCCATAGCTGTATGGAACATTTACTTCCATGGTAGAATTCAGATAGACGTCCATTAGGGATTAACTAAACTTCCATAGCTCTATGGAACATTTACTTCCATGGTGAAAGTTACCCAAACAACACGCTTGTCAAAATGAAAACTTTAAGAGAACTTTTTAAAGAAAACATTTAGATATCTTAAAAATAATGTCAAAATGGTAACATTTATCAGAGATGTCTACTAAGAAAAATCTTTGAGATATCTCATTGAAGAGTTTCATTTAAGTTTCTTGAAAATGTTGTCCTTATGACATCAGCTAAATGATATCAGCTTAATGTCTCATAAAAGATATCACAATGCTGTCCAATTTTTAAGCCGTCCATGCGCGTCGTAGTCGACTCAGAAATTAGACAACACTAACATCCTAAATGAGAGATCCAATTGATATTTAAAAAAATTATCATAAAGATATTTTCCAAAATAATGGTTTGTCTACAATTAATGCGCACAAAAAAATGCACAAAATCTAAATTCATCATGTACTAAACAAAAACAGAATAATAAATATACTATTCAATTTTTCTTAGAATATATGATCTATATAGTTAACCATCTAATTAACCATTTGAACGCTTCAAAGTATTAATGCTAAATAGATCGCAATTTCCATTAAATTATTAAGATTATGTAAAAAGATAAATTTAACAATGAAATTAATAAGTAAATAAATTAATGCTATTTATTTTTAATATGTTTTGCAAAATTTAATTGCTTTTATAAAAATAATATAATCGCGTCAGTTTATAACATATAGGTATATGTAGACAATAACAAGTACCCATGTCGATAAATCAAATTGGCGTAGCAGATACAGTACAACGTTCGTCATCCTAAGGTCCCGGATTCAAAACCTACCAACGGCAAATAAGAATAAAATAAAATAATATAATTTAAATTTAATTAATTAATAAAAATTTATTCTAAATTTAGTATGTACTGTTGATAAAAATAATTTCAAAAAAATTAAATTTTTATTGTTAATTTTTATTACGTCAATCATCTATCGAGGCTCCATGAAGCCTCTACTAATGTTCCACAAAACATCCGTCAGTCATCCATCGAGGTTCCGTGAAGTCTCTATTAATAATCCACACAACGTCTAATAAACCTCTTTGACAACGTCTAATGGAAGTCTAATAGACATACGCAATGCGGAACTGTGGATTTCTAATGGCTCTATATTGGACGTCTAATGGACGTCCACTGGAAGTTCAAACTTCCATGGCAGACGTCTAATGGACGTCCACTGGAAGTTCAAACTTCCATGGCAGACGTCTAATGGACGTCTATTGGAGATTTCATTTCTATGTGGGAATTAATTAAAATTCATAATATAAAAGTCATAATATAAAGAATAAAACGTGTAAAAACTGGAATCAATATAAATTACAAGTGTAAGAAAGAGAAATATGATGATGGTCATTATATAAAATACAACACGTGAAAACTCGAGTTAATATAAGTTATAGGTATAAAAAGAGAAAGTATAATGATAGGTCTGCACAGTTCTAGATACAAAGAGACTGAGATGTAGCGGGCCCGTAAATAGACTAATAATGATTATACGGGTTTTATGATGTTGTATATGGGATTCAAGTTCTCTGTATCTTTTTGTATACTAACAAGGAGATGTTAACATTTGCTACGTCTACTTTCAAACGAGCCATAATGCATTCGGAAGGGGAGGTGAAAAAACAAAAACCATATTTTGGTTTTTGGGTGAATGGGCCTTAGTTTCTGAGAAAATTGCTTTTAAATATGTGCATTTTCTGGTAAGGTAAGTACAATGGAAAGCTACTTTTCGACATGAAGCGCGGTGGCCGTGGGTGTTAAGTGCGCGGCTACTGTTTTGCTATCCGTGTAGGCTGAGTTCAAGACCAGTTCTAATAATTTTTTTTTAGTCTATATGCTAATTTTATTTTTATTATTTAGAATAAAATTTTGCGGCTTTAATAAATATAAATTTCTATAATTTTATTATAATAAAAAATAATACATTTTTACTTACTATAAAATTTTGATATTCTTGTACGATGTGGGTAAAAATTTACATAAAAACATTGGAAACAAATGTTTTCTCGCACCCTAAACATATTACAAAAGCAACTCGCGTGTTGCAAATACATTTTTTGTTATGTACGTTGGGTGGAAAACACGAATGATTAACATTAAAATAAAATATGTCACGTTCATTTGCTAACTTTGATGCGTACCAAGCAAATATAATCATGTTAAAAAAATGAACGCGACATTGTACAAAAATGTCAAAACTTTATAACAAATAAAAAGGTATTATTTTTTATTATAATAAAATTATAGAAATTTATATTTATTAAAACCGCAAAATTTCATTGTAAATAATAAAAAAAATAAAATTAGCATATAGACTAAAAAAAATTATTAGAACTGGTCTTGAACCCAAGCTCAAACGGGTAGCAAAACAGTAAGCGCACACTTAGCATCCACGGCCACCGCGCTTCATGTCGAAAAGTGGTTTTCCATTGTACTTACCTTACCGGTCAAAAATGCAAATATTTAAATGCAATTTTCTCAGAAACAAGAGCGCATTCACTCAAAATCCAAAACACAGTTTTTGTTTTTTCACCTCCCCTTTCGAATGCACTATGGCTCGTTCGAAAGTAGGTGTAGCAAATGTTAGCATCTTCTTGTAAGACCGTTAATATTTCTTTTAATAAAAAACATTTCTGCGATTTTACGTTTTTTGGTGTTTTTCGTTATGTAAGATCTTTGAAGCAAACCAATTAAAATCATAGTTCTCGGAAATCCGGTGTTTACTAATTACAAAGAGTGATTTTTTATGTCATTGCACTTTCAGCCCGTTTAAGCAACTTGGAATTTACATAAAAATACAATAAACGTATTGGACTTGGTTAGGTGGTGTGGATGGATGCGGACGCTTGGCGTGTGAGTGCAATATTGTATTAGCATGTAAGAAATAATAGGGTAAGATAGAATAATGATTTTGGTTTAATAGGAAAGAGTTGCGATTACGTTTGTCAGGTAAATGGAGGGAACAAGGAAATTTAGGAATTAAGAGAGCTGGGAAGCGGATTTCTGACAAGGAGAGGTTAAGGGGTTACACCAACCTAGCGGAAAAAAAAATTCGATTTTTTTTATTACATTTTCTTGAAGCTTCAAGTTTCGAGAATATATCCTGAAAGTTTTATGTTGATATCTGAAAAAATGCCGGAATTACAGAGAGTTGAGTAAAACGGGATCGAGCGTTCGAGTGCTCGAATTGGAGGAATGTCATCATAAATTGCCACTGGACGATGATGTGATTAAAGCCATTCGTCCAATATTTGAAAACAACTTTCTAGTGATAATTTACTGGAGAAATGCGTCGGTGGATTTACGTAAAACGTTAACGAAAGTTTGAACAATCTGATTTGGCGCATAGCGCCAAAGTGCAGCACAGCGGTGCACACGTTGTGCAAATTGCTGCCAATATTGCTGCATACACATTTAATGAAGATGCTGCCGCATATTTATTAATGATAATAAAAGAATTGTGCTGCATATTGCGAAAATCAAGACCGAGCGCGCATCGATGTGGCCGAAGTACGAGCGCAAAAGGTGACGCGCGAAGAAAGGATTGCTCGCTGTCAACAAAAGTCTTCACAGAGCGCTGCTGTTATTGATGTGGAAGAAATCTCATATGGCCCCAGAATTGTCGACTAAAGGTAAAGTGCAAAATTCGGCTATTAACAATAGTAGAACTAAACTTGAAACGCGTTTTTCTCAAAACATGGTTTTCAAAGTCGGTGACCACCAGATCTCAAAAACTAATCGATGGATCGTTTTCAAATTTTTACACAATACTCTCAGAAACATTCTTTTGTTGGTGACGATGTATTTTTTTTTTAATCGGTCTTCATTAAAAATTAAAAAAATGAAAAGGACAAAAATTTTTCGTTTTTTTTTTAATTTTAACTTCAACTCATCGCCATTTTGTAACAAACGATAAAATCGACAATCGGCGATCGTCACCAACAAACCACTACTGTTAACTTAAAAACACCATTTTGTTTTTTTGTTTCAGATGGATTGTTTAGACGGGACAATGGTCACCGTAAAATGCGTTTTTCCAAACCTCGATGTGTGTCGGCGGCCATATTTCTGCTTTCCGTCGCCATTGTTTAATAAAAAAATTTTTTTTATATTGTCGAAACATAAGTCAATAATCACCCAAAATTTCATTTAATTCCCACTACCCGTTTAGGAGAAATAAAATATCAAAGTTAGGCCTATTTTTCGACCGTCTAGGTTGGTGTAACCCCTTAAGAGATTAGGTTGTGTAGGAAAACGTGAGTAGAAATGATTAGAGAAACGAGAGGGATCAAAGGTAAAGGTTTAGAGAAAGAACAGAGAAAATTAGTGATGAATGGAGAGAAGCAAGGTAAAAAGGTGAGTCATTTCAGGGATCTAAGTGAGGATAACAAGGATAGTACGGATAGAGAAAGCTTAGATAAGATTAGAAAAGAGGTTAGGTTGTTAACAGCGGAATTCAGAGAATTTAAAGAGGAAATAAGACAGGAAATGAAAAGTATAAAGCTGGAGCAGGGAAATTGAGATGGCAGGGCTAAGAAGTTGGAAGTGAGAATCGTAGGTTTAGAGAAAAAAGTCAAAGATGTAGGTGAGATGATGAAGAGAAGAAAAATGGAGGAGAGGTATTTTGATTTTAGAAATAATAGCACCAGAGAGGGGAGCATAGCTACTAGCAGCAGAAGGAGTGATAGTAGATGTAGTAGAGCAAGTTCCAAATACGGTTCGGATAGTAGTAGTGGCAAGCTTAGTGAGAGGGAAGTAGATAAGCTTAAAAAATTGGTGGCGGATAAGGAAAAGTGAGAAAAAATAATATTGTAATAAGAGGTTTAAGAACAGAGGAAATAGATAGTTTGCAGAAAGATTAGCTAGAAAACATGGTAAGGGAAAAGTTAGATTTAGAAGTAAAAATGGTGTTTTGGTCAAGGTTTTGGTCAAGCGGGACAGTAGTTATAGAATGTTTAGAAACTGATGCGATAAAAAGGGATGTTATGGAAAATAAGAAAAAACTTAGAGAGGAGCGTATTTTTATAGAACAAGATTTAACATGGGAGTGTGCAGAGAGATATAGCTAGGTGCGTAAGGGAGGAGAAAGAAAAAGGTAGGATAGCCAAGATAGGTACAGGAAGGGTTAAAATAAATGAGATCTGGAAAAAGTGGAAGGAAGTGAATAGAGCGCAGGAGAAAAAAAGGATAGAGGGGAATGTAGGAGTAGGAGGGAAGAATGAATGTGTGGAGTTAAACAAGGAAGAAAATAGGATAGAGAAAGGTAGGAATGAGGAGAGGTCGACAAAAGGGGAAGCATTAGGAGAAAAGGAAAACTAAATAAGCGCCAGGAAGGGAATAAACAGGGGGAAAGAAATAGGTGGCGGAGGGACGGGAAAATTCTGTTTTAAAATATTGCAGGTATAGGCAGACAAGATTGGGAATTTTGGGAATATATTAAAGGCTTTGAGTTTGTAGGATTAATAGAAACATAGATGAAGGAAAAAAGTTGTAATAATTTAAAAGGCTTGCTTCCTAGAGTTCACACGTGTGGGATTGTTATTACGCGGAAAGGAATAATAAAAGAGGTAAAGCAAAAGGAGGTTTTATAATAGGTAAAAAAAAAGGGAATGGGGGTAAATGATAGGAAATTGATAGAATTGAGCGGCGAAGGATGGATAATATCTAGAATAGAAAGAGCATTTAAAAGGAAAGCTCTACTAATTATAACGATATATAATCAAGGTTGTTGAGAAAAGATCAAAAGTGTAATTATAAATGTAGTAGAGAAAAACAGGAAGGATGTGATTTTGATAGGAGATTTTAATGTAAGAATAGGAGTTAGGAATAGAAGAAGAGAAAATAGGAGCAGGTAGGAAAAGCAAGGATAAGATAATAGGTAATAATGGTATAATGTTAAGATATAGGATTTAAAAAAAATTCCATTGACTTATTAAAAAAAAATTGGGGCCAGAGTGAGAATCGAACCAGCGACTCCGCGCTTACAAAACTAGAGCTCTGTGCGCTCGGCTACGAGCGGCTCTGACGATAGGTCAAAATTTACTGTACTTAAAGATATTGGAAATCTTCAAAATCGATTTTCTCGAGTATTTTTGAGAAGCGCATCGTACTGCCTTAGGAAATTGAAGTCCGGGTACTGATCTTCAAATCTTATGAGTATGAAAAAAATCGATGACCCATGACCCGTAAGGTCCCCTTGTAAGAAGACTGTAAAAGAAGACTGTATGTAAATGTAGGTATTATGTGCTTTATGTAAGAAGAATGTTAAATGACACGATTGAAAGAAGAAAGCTGTGATAGTAGGATTACAACACGTTGTAATACTCTGCGTAGTATTTAGCATTTTGTCTTTTTATCTTCTTGTTTTTTAGTATGTAGATTTATTATAAGTTGTAATGTTTTATAATGTTTTATAGACTGATGTAAATATGGTTAGGGACAGGACGCACCAGGTGATATTGGATTTAGATTTAGTTTAGTTTTAAGTAAGGTTTTTTGTGATTTTTTTGTGATTTAATAATAAGAGGATGGGTGGATGGATGGATAAACGAATGGTTAGTTTTATATTGTAAACCAAGTCCCCTTCTTAGCATTATGTAATGCTGAAGAGAATAAATTTATTATACAGTAAACGTATTAAATGAAAATGTTTATTGCATATAATTGTTGGGTAAATGCATTGATACCATTTTCATTTTTCAAAAATAATTTTTAAATAGTTGTTTATTTTTTTAAATTTCTTCAAGTATTTTTTAAATATATTTGGCTTATCGTATCGATCTTACATTTATTTTTAAAAGCACGTGTTTATGTACTTAGCATATCTTTTTTACCTTTTCAAAATTTTTTGATAAGATTTAATAATATATACAAAACCATATTATTAAATATAACATTTTAATATTAAAAAGTTATAATAAATTTTGTATAAATATCTGTTCTTATAGTTGGCGCATTTATTTCATATTATTTTTTTGTAGAGAAGACAATAAAACAATAGAACACTAAAACAATTTACTACCTAATGTAAGTTTTTTTCTTAGAGGCGCACCCACACACACTTGGCGCTTTTGTTACCTTTTTTTAAAAAAGCATAATTTCGTTGGATCATTCATTACCTTATATTGTAAGCAAGAAATCTAATTGTTTATATTTACTGCAATGGAGAATAATTTATAATGTATATATCATCATGCAAAAAGTTTTCCACAGTTTGCATTAACAAAGACAGTGTGTACATGTACAACATATCGAAAACATCATATGCAAGAAGTTTATTATTTTTACTAATTTTAATTTTATCTTTATTGATTTAAAGATTTCTTATATGCTTTATATGTAAAATTTATTAATTTATAATATACAAGGTATACGAAAAGTGTTGGAACCTTTAATATTTCGAAAAATATGCATTTTTGACAAAAATATTTCATACAAAAGTTATAAAATTTTATATGATGCATTACATGGCTAAATTATTGTGGCCTTGAAGAACCTTCTAAGATCACATAAAGGTCAGACTTATAAATTTTTGATCGTTAACCGATGCAATTTTTTATTGCATATTCTTATAGTTTACCTCGAGAGCTTTCCAAAATCCTATATTTAACGCTATATTTAAGTATTCTTTACTTAAGTACTTTTCAAGTTATACGACTTAACAGTAATAATTATAGGGTTCATGTTACTTAATTACTCAAATCCTAGTGCACCGTGGAGATTAATATTGCACACAATTTTGTTTTGACATATGCTAAATCTATTTGTAAAAACAGCTTTTTATTTCAGCCTGGATAATGTAAGATTCCCTTGTCAGTTTCTTTTTGTATCTAGAACTGTGCAGACCTATCATTATGTTTTCTCTTTTTATACTTATAATTTATATTGACTCGAGTTTTCACACGTTGTATTTTACATAATGACCATCATCATATTTCTCTTTTATACACTCGTAATTTACATTGACTCTAGTTTTCACATGTTTTGTTTTAGTATGACTTGTTAACATCTGATGTACGAAACGTTGTATGACCCGTGACTTGCAGCTACAAGTGCATTGACCGCGTTGTTTCTTTGAAAATTTTTGTCAATTCTGTACTTAAGAAGGATCTAATTTATAATAAAATCGCCAGTTGAGTCGAATTTACTAAATCTGAGTTATTATTCTGAGTTATTATATGGGGTGGTTTTTTAGGTTTTCGGGATTGCTGAATTCAAATCAGAGAATCAGATTACAAAAAAAATTAAATTCAAGATGACGGATTCACGATAACGTATCAAAAAATTAATAATTTTGCGAAGTTTTATGAAGTGGAGACTTTTTAAGAGCCGCTGAATCCAAATCGGGGACAGAATACAAAAAAGTTAATCCAAGATGGTGACTTAGCAAATTGACAATTTTTCGATGTTCGAAAAATCAGAACAGGAGATTTTTTTCAGAAATCTGTATTTTGAGAACATATATATTGCTGGAGTTGTCTGTAGTTTGTTATTTTGAAAAATCTACTCTGAAATGACAAGTTATAATGCCAACAAAAAGAGCTTTGAACGTTAAATTTATAAACACCCACCCTTTCATAGACACAGGCTTGGCACCGTCAGTGGCGACATTTAGATAAAACGAAACACCTATTAAAGAACATTCGAATAACATAAAATCACTCTCGATAATTAGTAAACACCGGATTTCCGAGAACTATAATTTTAATTGGCCTTCTTCAAAGATCTTACATAACGAAAAACACAAAAAAACGTAAAATCACAGAAATGTTTTTTATTAAAAAGAATATCAACGGTCTTAGTATACAAAAAGATACAGAGAATGAATCCCATATACAACATCATAAAATCTGTATAATCATTATTAGTCTATTTACGGGTCCACTACATTTCAGTTTCTTTTTGTATCTAGGACTGTGCAGACCTATCAACATATTTTCTCTTTTTATACCCATAACTTATATTAACTCGAGTCTTCACGCGTTTTATTTTATATAATGACCATCATCATATTTCTCTTTCTTACACTTGTAATTTATATTGACTTCAGTTTTTACACGTTTTGTTTTTTATATTATGACTTGTTAACATCTGATGTATAAAACATGTAAGTCTTTAAGCGTTTTTAATTAGTTTTTAAATCTATTATATTTTACTTATTGTTAATTATGTATTTATTGTTTAATTATATTTTAATTAATTATTTGTTTATTTATTCTACGCAGTGTATGATCTATGACTTGTAGCCACAAGTCCATCGACCGCAATATTTCTTTGTAAATTTTGTCAATTTTGTACTTCGAAAGGACCTAACAAGGTCGAAACGTTGTACTTAAAACTTTAATTTATAATTGCTGTTGGGTCGAATTCACCAAGTCTGAGTTATTATTTTTTGGATGATTTTTATAATTATTTTCAATGCATTAAGAAAAATAACATAATACATATATATTTTTTATTTTAATATATATACATATATACAGAGTGTTTGATAAAAATTTATGCAGTCTTTATAAACAGGTAAAGCGCATTAAACTGAACAGAAAAATCCTTTACCATTTTGCAATTTTCGCAATAGTTAATAAGTTGTTAATTACACAGACACACAAAAAAGTGGTTGGTTCGGCGGACGAAACTAATTAATCCTTATGTATTTTGACTCGCTGAATTCAAATCCAAGGTCAGAATTGCTGAATTGAATTCTTTTTTCCAGTTAAAAAAAACACCACTTTTTTGTGTACCTGTCAATAATCAATAACTCGTTAACTATTGCAAAAATAAAAAAACGATAAAGAAATTTTCTTTTCAATTTAATGCGCTCTACCTGTTTATAAAGATTGCATAAATCTTTACCAAACACCCTGTATATACATAAAATAAAAAAATTTAATATATAACAAAACTAACTAGAGTAATTATTTATAAAACCTTACCTTCTTCTTGTCTCATTTTTTCTACTTCATCCTGACTCAAAAAACTGAATATTTTATCTGTAATGTATATACACACACATATATAAAATTACTGATTTAATTATTCGTTATAGGTTTTAGATGTTCGTACACGATCCTGTGTCACGCGCGGAAAACCAGAATGAGTCTGGTGTTCGCCAAAATATTATAACATTTCTTTAAAAATTGATCGCTGGGACACCAGGGTCCCTCTTATTTATTCTTGATGAAAATTTTGGGAGGATTTTTTTGCGCTACCCCTAGTTTGGTTTCCATTTTATGAAAAAATAATCTGTGTAAAATGTCAGCTTAATTGGATATAGGGAAAGGGTGCCTCCAGGACCTTAAAAATCGAAAAAAATAATAAAATTACAGAAAATATCAATTTTATTTATCTTGCAAAATATTAATTATGTGCAAAAAAGAATTATACAAAAGTTGTAGATTAAAAATGCGCATATTATTATTTATCACTTTTTCTCATACGACTAACAATTTCCGAGAAAAAATAATGCCACAAATCAAGGTACTCCAATACAGTAATTACAGTATAATTACTAGTTAAGCCTTCGGCACATGATACGATTTTTCATGCTAAATCGCATACGAGCTATCTTATTACGTGTCTTGATTGGCTCGAATTATATTACCAATCGTAACCCAATCGTAAGATGCCTCGTATTCGTGCTAGCATGAAAAATCGCGTCGTGTGGCAAAGGTTTTTGTCTGTTAGTAAATTCAGTTTGCGTATTATAAATACATTTTCGTTTAAGTACTAAGGGCCAATTTTACCAATCACGATTACGTGAACCGATGGTCAGAGTTATCACGGCGGCTAACAGATGTGAATACTTTGACATCAAAGCTGACAAGAGGAGATTTATATTGGCTGCCCTGATAACTCTGACCATCGGTTCATCTAACCGTGATTGGTGAAATTGGCCCTAATGATTGCACGTAAGCAGATGCTCGTCAAGGACAACAGTTCTCTTTTGGAATTCGGACGACTTAAAACAAATTTTCATGTCACAATGTCTTCTGTTCGTTTACATGAGAAAATTTATTTACTTGGATATTACTCGCATGATATAACTGAAAGTAAATTGTCATCAAATAAACAAGTTATTATTAGTTATTAAGTTATTATTTTTCAATATTCATGTGGTGAAGTTAACTTTACGTGAAAGTGCTAGCTTTGCAGGAAGTGATGGTTTTTTGAGAAAAAATACGAATTCCAACTCAGAAAATAAGAAACTGTATCCCAAAATTAGAAGTTTTGTACCAAAAATGGAGACAATTACAAAAAACCGCTAGGAGGTTGATAAGAAAAAAGAAACAGATTTTTAATTAAAACTCGAAGATCTTTTTGACAATGCACATGCTAACGCTTTGGACTTAATTACTATTGAAGAAAATAACCAGTTTTTGATTAATCAAAGGTTAAAAAAACGGCTAGGATTCATGTACGAAATCGATTATGAGAAACTTGAAAGAGAGAGAAGAGCTGCGGGATGAGAAGAATCAGCCTTAGCGAGAAAAAAGCGAAGCAATTGCAAAACTGGACAACTAAGTAATGTATAAAAAAACTTTCAATCATTCAATAGTGATAATTTTTGCACATTTCTGTTGTTTTATTTGATTTCATATCATTGAATCTTTTTTTTAAGAGTAAACTGCCCAATTGATGTCGTCTACTTCAAGCAGTTTAGAATTAGATATCAATGTAGTACCAATTGCTAGAAAATCCACTGATAATATTGTAGTAGGGATCATGATGTTCAGGATTTTGTCATCAACAGGTCATCCATTCACATTTCTAGAGAAAAAATACACGAAGAAAGGACAGCTGAAATTAAGAAATACTTCAAGGACGCCAAATTGCAAGCTGCTGTCGTGCAATGGGATGGTAAATTACTTCCAGCGTTAACAGGTAAAGAGACCGTAAATAGACTTCCTGTGATTCTTTCGAATAGCGATACTGAGCAACTTCTCAGAGTGCCTGAATTGCAATCTGGAATAGGAAAACAGCAAGTATATCTGCTGTTTGTGAAACTGCTGCATGGGGTCTTCAGAATTATGTTAAAGCATTAGTTTTCGATACGACAGCAAGAAATATTGGAAGATTTAGCGGTGCGTGCGATTTATCGTGCCCCTGGTCTCGGGACACGATACGGGATTGTTGCCGATGACTCCTCGGGATCAGGTTCCGTAAAGATAATGCCGAGAGTAGTTATAAAAAGATATATTTGCTCCAACGTAGTTACAGTTCTCAGTTATTAAACCCGAATAGATAAGTGTCGTAAATGATTAAGTACAATTTTGTGTTACGACGAGCGACATAAATTCGTCGCTATATTAATTCGGCCTATTGCTAGAGGATTTCTCCCGCAACCACAGGCCAAAGGCCTGTGCACTTGCTTAGCTAGCTGGCTACGTGCACTCCACCGGAAATCAGGAGATTTCGGGTGGCAATCGAGTATATTGCCCAATGCGACGTTCGGTGTGAAGGCCGGACGGTGTCTTCGCGCGAGGTGTCACTTGACACCGTTATCGCTTGCGCTATTCTCGGTGTGAGTGTTGCACACTCACAACAGTTTTAATAAAAATTTTTTTAGAAAAAGATCTTTTGTATTTACCTTGTAGACATATATTTGAAATTATTCTTAGAAGCATTTTCAAGGAAAAAATGAATAAAACTACAGGTCCAAATGTATTAATCTTAAAAAAGTTTCAAAACGCTTGGTCTGGAATCAATGTTTATAATTTCCAATCCGAGATTGAAAACGAAAAGGTCAAGGGACACTTAAATCAGGGCAATGTAACTCGAATTTTTGATTTTGTTAAAAATACTTTGAGAGAACAGCAGCCTAGAGGATTAAAGGAAATTTTTAGAATTAACGGCAATTTTCCTTGGTGAAGCACCACTTCCTGGAATATATTTCCATGTTCCGGGGGCCATCCATCATGCGAAGTGGATGGCCAAAGCTATTTATTGCTTGCAAATCTTTGTTTCATGGTGAATTTGTATTATCACTACAAAAAGAAAATGCGATCTGTGATATTTGTATTTTTCTTGTCAATGTGTATGTCGAACCATGGTTTTGTGTGCCTCCTGCTGTCAAAGCATCGTATCTGGACTTCACGGTTCTTTCGAAACTTTTTGAATATCAAGCTATCGATCGTGGTATCTCATGTTGCTTCACAAAAACTAAGTAATCATTTATGGTATTTGAGCCCTAAAGTTGTCGCATCAGCTTTCTTTGATACAAATTTGTTATTTGAATCAAAAATAAAAATGGTCAATGCTTTAAATCGCGAAACAAAATTATTAAACAAAAAGAAGCAAATAAAAGTACAAATCCATAAAATCCCAGAAATTGTTAATAACGGAATTCAATAATTTGTTTCCAACGAAACTAGAAGATTTTTCAAAAGATTTGACTTAAATAATGAATTTCTTAAGACACAACCGTTGACATAATATAAAAACAAAAGTTTTGTAAAAGGTATGGAATTAGTAAATAAATTGAGAGTTGTAAATTATTCGGTTGAGAAAGAGGTCAAGCTTATGGAAGATTATAATAAATTATTTACGAAAAATGAACAGCAGAAACAGTATGTGCTTCAAATTGTAAGTGATTATCGCCGAATATTTCCGATAATCACCGAAGGTTATAAAAAAAAAACTTTATCTCAGCGTCGAGATTTGTAAAAATAGTGATTTTCTCATTTTTCTCGGAAATCATACGAAAAAAAAGGTAAATAATAGTATGCGCATTTTTAATAGATCTACACCCCTACAGCATGAAATATTGCTGCAACGTTGCAGAAATATTGCAATAGTGCATAATATAACCAATATTGCAGAAATATTGTAGCAATATTACAAATATAATATTCCCTAGCAAATGTTGTGCAATATTGTAGCAATATTACAAATGTAATATTTCCTAACAGATATTGCACAATATTGTGGCAATATTATATTGCAACCGTGCAAAATTTATTTCCGTATAATCCGTATTTCTTAATCTAGAACTAACAATAAGTAATATTTTACATAGTTTTAAGGGACAAATAAAAAAATAGAGCAGGATATTTTTATTTTAAATTTTTATGTAAGATTAGAGCTAAAAGATACATAGATGTGCAACAAATTCTGTAATCACGACAGCGTTACGTCCCATACTAGATTGAGTGAAGCAAGTCCAGAAGATGTTCACTCTGACTTATATCAAGAGGCACGGTAGTGCCTCGCGCCAAGTGTATGCGCAACGAGGCACCACCGTGCTTCTTTTACGCGAGACGTCGTTTGCGAGAAGACCGTAGTTATCGGATCTCAATAACGACTTAATTGATTGATTTCTAAATAGGCTTAATGGATAGCTTACATCCGATTTATATAATAAAAGTGTTTTTATTTTTCCGCTATATGACTTACGAGCGGAGATATCGCGATTAGAATTTTTCGCTCAAGAGTAAATTTGGTTTAAGAAACGTCGTAGTCATCATTATTGTCATTGTCATCGTCGTCGCCCGGCGTCTAGGACGAATGGTGGGGACTTGTACTGTTGTATCCTCGTTTATCTTGTGTGCACAAACATTTGACAACAAGGATGAACGATGCACTATGCGCCATGAAACGGAACGCACCATGTGTATCGTGATTGGTGAAGACAATCGAGTCTGCGCCGCCGCGTGTCGATCGAGTGACAGTTCGAGGTTAGAGACGTGTTGACGTGTGCGAGGTTAGCGGCGAGTTAGTTTTTATTAGTGTTATGCATAATTATGCATATTACATCGTGGAGTACATCGTGGATTACATTGTAGAGGGAAAATAATCAGATAAGTTATATAGAATTTTCATTTTTGTATAGAATAAACTATTCTGAAAATTGATACTTTGTGTTATGTTTCTTTTTTTAGTTTTAACCCTTAAATGCATGATTTTTTTTTTTAATGAATTTTCAGCTCAATATGATACAATAAAAGGAGCACAATAAGGGAAAAATAAGAAAAAAATTCCATGTTATTGTTTTTTTTGTTATTGTTTTTTTTGTTTTTTTTTGTTTTGTTTTTTTATTTTTTTATTTTTTTCGCACAGCGTGACGGAAAACACTCGAGCGGTATGTAGGCAATCGACTACAATGTGTGCTTAGTCGTTTTCGTACATACGCTCAACGCTACCCACCTAGATATGGCATGTTGCCAAATGGCAACATGATGCATTTAAGGGTTAAAAGAAAGAGGAAGAATTACAAATCTTACACTGTCAAGGTGTATTTTAGACAATTCCAAAAAAGCTGAAGTTGATGGAATAGCAGCAAGAAGCGTATAAAATCATTAATACTATAACCTTATTTACAAAGCTACTAGTTCTATGTTATTTACAAAGCTACTAGTATTGGATAGTAATGATTTCCAGTCAAAATTTCTATATGGTAAGAAAAATTTTCATCATACATTCACAAAGATCACATTCAAAATTTTAGTTATTGTTTAATTAATGCTCTTGAAACATATAATCTTATATCGGCTTGGCAAACTTGAGAAGTTTCCGTAACAGCCACTCTTTTGTTCACCATTACATAAGATTAATACTTTGTGTTGTTTCTTTTTTTAGTTTTAAAAGAAAGAGGAAGAATTACAAATCTTACACTATCAAGGTGTATCTTAGACTTAAGCCAATTTTAAAGAAGCTGAAGTTGACTGAAGAGCAGCAGGAAGCGTTCAAAATCACTAATTCTACAACATTACTTACAAAGCTACTAGTTCTACAATGTTACTGAGTAAGCTACTAGTACTGGATAGTAATAATTTGTTACTCTTTCTTAATACTACAATGCTCACTATTTAGTTTGGATTTAAAATTTCTATATGGTAAGAAAAATTTTCATACATTCACAGATCATATTCAAAATTTTACAGTTATTGTTAATGAATCTATTTTGTTCTTATTATGCTCTTGGAACATATAATCATGTCAGCTTGGCAAACTTGAGAAGTTTCTGTGACAGCCACGCTTTGTTCATTATTACAAGCCGGCACATGATTATATGTTGCAAGCGCTTTAGTGAAACATGGACAAAATATGTTGCAAGCGCTTTAAGTGAAACATGGACAAAAGGTTTATTATCAATAATTGTAAAAGACAATAAACATAATTTTAAAAGTACAATTATAATTTAACTACAAATAAAAAATTTTTTAAATGTCTTTTTGAATGCATGAAAAGAATTGCATTAATTATAATAAATTGTTTTTCGGGATAGACAGTACTACACAATATTATTCTCCCTTCCTTCCCTCTCTTTCTCTCTTTCTCTCTCTTTCTTAATTTAACAATAATACTTTTTCTAGCACAATAATTATAATTTATTTATACGTATAAATAACAAATATGTGTAAATTGTTCACCATTACAAGCCGGCATATGTATGTTCCAAGAGCATTAAGTGAAACACAGACAAAATAGGTTTATTGCCAATAATTGTAAGAGAACAATAAACATAATTATAAAAGTATTATAATAAAGTGTTTTGGGATAGACATTTTTTAAAAGATTTACTACGCAATATTATTCTCTCGCCTTCCCTCTCTCTTTCTCAAATCCTTCTAGCACACTTATTATACATTTATATTTAAAAAATTAGAATATATTTAATATTCCAATATTATTTAAAGTAACGTTAACTTTTATATATATTATAAAAAGAAATGAGATATCTGACACTACAAAATGAGTGAAATCCCAACAAAATTACCTTTTTAAAAAAAAGGTATAAAAAAGCGCCAAGTATACGCGCGCATGAAACGCCCTCAAAAATCTATTTTTGTACAAAATAATTTTAATTTGGCACTACAAATGTACAAAATTTTAATAAAATTTTCTTTTCCCCCAAAAACAACAAATAATTTAATTTCTCTACAAAAGTAATGATATGAAGAAAATGCGCCAACCATGAAAATGGATGTTCATACAAACTAAAACATCCACTTTTACAAATAATTATTTGTACAAATATTATAAATAAATATTTTAATACAAATTTTACTACAAAAACTTGGCGCCGCTAAACCTAAAGAAAAAGAAAGAGAGCTGGCAAATTATTCGGTTTAGCGGCGCCAAGTTTTTGTAGTAAAATTTGTATTAAAATATTTATTTATAATATTTGTACAAATAATTATTTGTAAAAGTGGATGTTTTAGTTTGTATGAACATCCATTTTCATGGTTGGCGCATTTTCTTCATATCGTTACTTTTGTAGAGAAATTAAATTATTTGTTGTTTTTGGGGGAAAAGAAAATTTTATTAAAATTTTGTACATTTGTAGTGCCAAATTAAAATTATTTTGTACAAAAATAGATTTTTGAGGGCGTTTCATGCGCGCGTATACTTGGCGCTTTTTTATACCTTTTTTTTAAAAAGGTAATTTTGTATATAATACATTAATTAAACATGTGTGAACCATACATGCATGTGTAATTCTAGCGTATAAATTGATCAGGATGGGCATTTTCTGGACTTGCTTCATTTTAATGCTTACTTAAATCTAGAATGGAACGATATTCGATATCCGTTGGTGTATGTTAATTTAATTAATTACTTTTTTAATTAATAATTTTTTTAATTATTGTGCCGTAACGGTATGACAATAAATTCATTTTCCGTTTTTCGTATAATACACATCTTACATATTATTTGATTAATTTAACCACCTGCAACATTTCCTTCATATTGTGCATTAACGTTTCAGAAATATTACAGCAATCTTACAAGAAATATTGCAGCAATATTGCTGAAATATTACAGAAATCTTACGGGGAATATTGCAGAAATATTGCAGACATATTGCACAATATTGTTTTGGAGCGGACATAGGAATATTGCAGCAATATTTTCTGCAATATTCCAATCTTGCAAAATAATATTTCTGCAACGTTGCAGCAATATTTCATGCTGTAGGGGCAACTTTTGTATAATACTTTTTTGCATATAATTAATATTTCGCAAAATAAATAAAATTGATTTTTTCTGTAATATTGATTTTTTCGATTTTCAAGGTCCTGGAGGCACCTTTTCCCTTTATCCAATTAAGCTGAAATTTTACACAGATTTTTTCATAAAATGGAATCAAACTGGGGAATAGCGCGAAAAAAATTCAAAAAAATTCATTCTTTGAAAAATAAAAGCCATCCTACTGGGACACGGTATCGTGTACAAATATTCGGATATAATTATTAATCAAAACTGATAGATTATAAGCATAAAGTTTATAACACGTAGAAAGTAATACTAAAGGAAAGCTCACTGCTCCCCGAATTCGTTGAATTCAGGCTTAATCGACGCGTTTAGTATATAATATACCAGTGTTAAATAACTTAACCTTTTTTAAATTAAATTAAAGTTCATGTTTTATAAAATTAATTTAAATTACGTTAAAAGTTGTATAAACAAGAAACTTAGTTAAAAGTTACATTAAAATTAAACTAAATCAAAAGTTAATTTTAAAAAGCATTATTTCTATTAAATCAGAAAGTCGTAATTTAAAAAATCGTTCAGCAAGATACCCTCGACTCAAAATGACAAAAACTCGTTCAGTTTATATAAAAAACCCCTTTTCTATTAAACATTTATCAGATATGTATCAAACGGTATTAAGATGTGCGTCACGCATGTCCTCAGTTTGCTCGTCTATGCGTAAGTGAAGAATATTCTTTTGTTATGCTAGTACCACACTATGTACGTATTCGCAATTTGTAATTCAAAGGCCATTGAACGCATGATGTAATAAGAAAGGTGTACCATTGCGCATATAGCGATGGCAGCACGATGAGCGGAGCCAATGAAATTTGGGTCCAAATGCACCGCGCAAATAATCTTCTTCTTTCGAACATTTGGACCCGATTCTTATTGGTCGACTACTGCGCATACGTGATGTTGGTTCACCTTTTTTATTACATCATGATTGAACGTACATTTTTATAACCGTAAGAAATTGAACAATACGATTGGTTAATTCGGTCAATTACGTCTAAAATGAGCAATATGATTGATCGAAATCTTACGGTTACAATTACGGAAATATATGTGCAATGGCCTATTTATATTATATTAATGCTAATGCTACACTATGCGCGTATTCGGGATTCGTAATTTGTAATTCGCGATTCATCTGACATTCGTGAAGAGAGAGTCTAAAATGGTCACGTTCGGATTGACACAGCCATTTACAAGTGATTGCTGCTATACCTTTTCTCTTGTATCCACCAATTAGAACACTGTATTTTAAATTATCCAATCAATGGACGTGGCCATTCTGGGATCACCCTTCGTGAATAGTGTGGAGAAAAAATTCGTCGATTCGTTATGCGCGATTCGTCATTCACTGGCCGAACGGTTTTTCGACGAATGTCGAAAGACATGAATCAATCCATTCGTGTCGCGATACACTATTCGTGATGATTCGTAGTTTTTATTTTGGCTTCTATAATGGAAGCCGAGTAAACAAATAAACATAGTCGTGTTCTTGTACTTCTAGAAGACATTTTTGGCACAAACAATAATGGTTAAGTCTATCTACTGACATCTATACTACTGAAACTGGTCAAAGTAACAAAAACTAAAAAACGACAAATTACGAATTATGAATGATATATTGCGAATCACGAATAGTGTGGAAAGTTGACAGCGAATGACGAATCTCCCCAAACATCGAACGAATCTCTACAAATTACGAAGTACGAATCGCGCATAGTGGTGCTAGCATAACATTTATGAATAAGAGAAAATTCGTCGATTCGTCATTCACACTGATTTGCTGGCCAAACGGTTTTTTGACGATTCTCAAAGGACTCGAATTAACACAAGTCAATTTATTCGTGTCGCGACACCCCTGTTCAAAAAGTACGATAGAAACTGATAGAAACATATAGAAATTTGATAGAAATTTAATATGATTTTATCTGAATCTATCGTTTCTATCGGACACTAGATTTCCTGCCAGATAGAAAAGTTATAAAATTCTATCGTTTCTTATCGTATCTGAAATAAACGATTAAAACTTTATCTGAATACGACTACTTTTATATATGATCCTATCTACTTATCGTTTTGAATATGAAATTTACGATTCAAGGTCTATAAAACTCTATATGAATTAATCTGAAATTGTTCCTATACGTTTCTATCAGATGTATTTCAATTTCGGCGGACATAAAGTTCTATCGTTTCTTATCGTATCTGAAATAAATGATTAAAACTTTATCTGAATACGATTATTTTTCTGTATGATCTTATCTACTTATCGTACTAAATATGAAATTTACGATTCAAGGTCTATAAAACTCTATATGAATTAATCTGAAATTGTTCCTATATGTTTCTATCAAATATATTACCATTTTGGCGGACATAAAGTTCTATCGTATTTTATCGTACCTATATTAAACGATTAAATCTTTATCTGAATATGAGTACTTTCCTATACAATTTATCTGGCTATCTTACTGAATATAAAAATTATGACGTAAAGTCTATATAAATTAATCTGAAATTGTCCCTATACGTTTTTATTAAAAATATGTTATATACTATAATAGTTTTCTATCATTGTCTATATAATTGGAGATATTTTAAACAGGGAAAAATTATTTCGCAATTTTGCCGAACATAACATTTTATCATTCTTTATCGTGTCTGAATCAAACGATTAAAACTTTATCTGAATATAGAATTATCTGAATAATTTATATAGACTTTAAGTCGTAATTTTTTTATTCAATAAGATAACCAGATAAGATAATACAGGAAAGTATCCATATTCAGATAAAGTTTTAATCGTTTAATTCGGATACCATAAAGAACAACAGAATGTTCTGTCCGGCGGAATTATAAAATAACACAGACACACAAAAAAAAAGGTTGGTCCGGCGGACTAGACTAGTCAATCCTTATGTATTTTGATCCGCTAAATACAAATCCAAAGTCAAAATCGCAAAGTTAGCTTGCATTTCCTAACCTCAAAAAAAAATTTTTTTTTAATGTTGGTCTGGCGGACCAGACTATATAATCAGTCAATCCTTATGTATTTTGACCCGCTGAATCCAAATCCAAGGTTAGAATAAAATAAAAGTTAAATATAATAAGAAAAGGGAGTGAATTTTCTACGCTATTCATTCACAGAAGCTCAGACTTGTTATAAGTATTGAATTTTCCCCGGATAATGTGCTTACGCAAGCTTGCACGCTCCGAATTATACATTTAAGATCCAAGCTGCTTTTACAAGGTGTTTTTTTGAGGTTAGAAAAAAATAAGCCAATTCAGCAATTCTGACCTTGAATTTCGATTCAGCGGGTCAAAATACATAAGAATAGATTACTCTGGTCCGTCGGACCAATATTAAAAAAAATTTTTTTTGAGGTTAAAAAAAATGAGCAAATTTAATAATTCTGACCTTGGATTTGGATTCAGCGAGTCAAAATACATAAGGATAGACTACTCTGGTCCGCCGGATCAACATTAAAAAAAATTTTTTTTGAGGTTAGAAAAAATGAGCAAATTTAATAATTCTGACCTTGGATTTGAATTCAGTGGGTCAAAATACATAAGGAGACTACTTTGGTCCGTCGGACCAACATTAAAAAAGTTTTTTTGAGGTTAGAAAAAATGAGCAAATTTAGTAATTCTGACCTTGGATTTGGATTCAGCGGGTCAAAATACATAAGGATTGACTGATTATATAGTCTGGTCCGCCAGACCAACATTAAAAAAAAAAATTTTTTGAGGTTAGAAAATGCGAGCTAACTTTGCAATTCTGATGTTGAATTCGGATTCAGTGAGTCAAAATACATAAAGATTGACTAGTCTGGTCCGCCGGATCACTTTTTTTGTGTGCCTGTGATAATTGTTCCTCCTTGAAATATCTCCTACTATAAAGACAACGATAGAAAACGATTATTGTTCCATAACATATATTTGATAGAAACATATAGGGACAATTTCAGATTAATTTGTATAGACTTTAAATCGTAATTTTTCTATTCAGTAAGATAATTAGGTAAGATCATATAGGAAAGTATCCATATTCAGATAAAGTTTTAATCGTTTAATTGAGATACGATAAAGAACGATAGAATTTTATAAATTTTCTATCAAATTTCTATATGTTTCTATCATTTTCTATCCAACTTTTTAGTTAGTACGCGGCGCCGCCGATAGGCTGGTAGGTGATTACTCTCTCGTGAGTCAAATGCAGCCGACCCGCTATATAAAGACCACCCGCAACACGATTAAGACAAGCAATAATCAGTTTCTTTCGCTACGAGAGGACGATGTGGAAGACGACTGCCACATTACTTTTATAATTTACTCATTTTAATTGAGTAAACGATTCTGTACAAGAAAAGTAAAACGTTTACATTTTTTGAACTAGATTTACGATAGGTAATCTATACGAAAAATATGATACAGAAAGATAAAAAGTCTATCATAAGTTTCAGATAAGCAATCTAATATTTGCGAACCAAAAACACGATAGAATACGATTAATTTATATAAAACATGACGATAGAAATTGATTAAAAACGATAGGTAATCTATACGAAAAATACGATACAGAAATATAGAAAGCCTATCGTATATTTCAGATAACCAATCTAATATTTACGAACCAAAAACACGACAGAATACGATTAATTTATATAAAATATGACGATAGAAATTGATTAAAACCGATAGGTAACTATATGAAAAATACGATACAGAAATATAGAAAGCCTATCGTATATTTCAGATAACCGATCTAATATTTACGAACCAAAAACACGATAGAACACAATTAATTTATATAAAAAATGACGATAGAAATTGATTAAAAACGATAGGTAACTATATGAAAAATACGATACAGAAATATAGAAAGCCTATTGTATATTTCAGATAACCGATCTAATATTTTACGAACCAAAAACACGATTCAATTAGATAGAACTTTTTCTTATCTGATTCTATCGGATTTTTTGAGCAGGGACATTATACGCGATAATCTTATTTAATAGTTCTTATTTTGGCTGTTATAATAATAACCGAGTAAACAAATAAATCTTAAAATTAGAACGATATATCTATTTTTTCGACCTCAAATGTTATACTAGGTTAAAAAGGAACCCATTTCATCCCAAGCGTTCAACATTGAACAGATGGACTAAAATCAATATTGTGCTACATGAATCTCTTCGTCTTTTCATGACAAAATGGTGTAATCTACAATAACCTTAATTAACATTAGTGTGGGATATTTACCATACAATAGCGAATGACGAATCTCTCCAAATACCGAACAAATCTCCATGAATTAAGAAGTATAAATCGCAGTGTGGCACTAGATTTAGTATTCAGCGTAGTGTTCGACGAAGTGTGCATGTCTCCCTCTCTCCGTGTTTGTGTGCGTGCGTGCGCGCATGCGTATGTGTAATATTATTTTTGAGTATAGCACATGAAAGTGTATCCAAAATCTGTGCAAGAGAGAAACCCTGCATGAAATATTTTATTTAAAAATAGTGTTTCACATTCATGAGATTTTATCATAAATTCTGCTTTGCAAAAATCTCGGATTGGATCGTGGCTAATACTTTTCAGTGCGATATTGAGAATAGAACCATGAAATCTTGTATGCCTCTGAATCCGATATTGGCCAATTGGCAGAAAAAGTGAATCTTTTTTAATGCAAGGGTTCGTTTGAAGTGGTTTATTTAAATGCCTTTTATTGCGATTGAATGTGAAGAATGTTTAGAATCAAGTGAATTCTTTTGAATGCGAGAGTAAATATTTGAAATGAATTGAATCCTTATTCATACAGAATTCAGAAGATATTCAATTGAATATCTTCTGAATTATGTTGAATTCTGCTTTTTGCAAAGTGTCTATATTTTTTAATTCTTTTCAACTGAAAACTTTCATCCGACATTTTATGCGAGAAAGGTATAGGATGATATTCGTCCTCTCTGCGCGTCAACATCGTTACCTGCACCACACTTTTGACACTTCTGTATTTAATGTACAAATTGTATGTTGTGTGAAGACATTAAAAGAATATTGTTAATAAAAGTTGTAACGATTCACCTTTCCCGAATGCCTCGAACAGGCTCGCCGGATGCCAGGATTCGGGAAAAGGGGGGAAACCAGCTTGCGTACACCGATGTCAATTTAACAAACCTTTATTATAAATCTTAACCTAGATACATTACTTAGCCTAAACGCATTCCTTGGCCTACGGAGAGATATATACAATATATACAGCCTAGTTCCACGTCGATCGGACTGATGCACCTTGGCACGCGGTCGCGGTCGCGGGGTTGCGCAGAAATCAGGAAGCCGAAAGCCGGCGTGAGCCAGGCGGCGAAACGGTCTAATGACCTGCATTTTATGTGGCAATCGCTAGAAATCGGTTTCTTATTATGCACAAGTAAATATAAATATACTGTTTTTTTACTAAATATAAGATGTGATAAAACGTAGATTAAGTTTTATGCCAAGTTTAATAAGTATGTTGTAAAATATTTTCCAGTCACCGGTTACACTTTGTACTTTCGGAGCAGCATGCGCTTTAAATCGGAGTAGATCAGCGCCACATGGCTTTGCAAATGCTAATCACTTCACGCAAAAGATTTTGCAGAATTCTTGAAAATTCGGGAGCCTCAATTATTACAGTACAAAGTCAATTTCGACTCAATCATGACACAATCTAGACCTCTTAAATATTAATAGGCAGGCTTTCGCTCCGGCGTAACAATAAGTACTTCACGCGCATAACCATTGCTTCAAAACTAGTCGCTCGTTACTATTAAAGTGCGTTCTCAGTCAGTTCAAATCTGTAAAAGACAAACTAAATAAAAGCAAGTATTTTGTTAAAGTAAAGTCAACCAGCTTTTGTATCATTGCGTGCCGCATCCTATCACTTTCCATAAAGTAATAGCCCTCTTCCATCCTACATCCTACAATATGCAGTATATGTTCATATACAGGGTGTCTGTAATTTTTCGGCACAACGCTTGCGATAATTGACGCATTTAATACTATTACGCCAGAAATGGTGCATCGTGCAACACATAGTATTATTCGAAGAGCCGAACTTTGTATACGAGAGAGAGAGAGCAACACTTTGAACAATTTTTACATTAAAATATAAGAGTGAATTAGGCCTATTGGGGAAACCATTATAAAAAAACCGCACCATGTTATCTACCGCAAGGTGGTGTGGAAATGATAGCGCTCTGTCGTTTTTTTACGGAAAAGACGAATGAAAATTATAAAATTATTTTTCGCTGCGCGGTCTTGCATTACACCACCCTCGTTGTTTATGCACGCGTACGTCATATAAAAATATTGTTTTTTTATTTAAAGATTTTCTTTTGATCCAGGAAGACGGGGAATAATTAATAGTATAAAGCGGAAATCCGATGTCACGCGCTTGGCGTAGCCATTGCTGCTTGTACGATAAATTCTTTTCTTCGCGCAGTTATTATCGGCCGCAGTATGATAGGTTCGTTCTCGGTCACTCTCAATGGTTATCGACTGCATCCATCGATCGATCGCTGTCTCGCGCATGTTCGTGAGACTTCGGTCTCTCTCGTCGTTCACCCAACTTCTTCGGCGCGCGCATCTCTCTCTCGAAAGTTCTCTTGTAATAACCACGTCGCAACTCGACACGTGTAGGAAACGCTCATTCAATAAACCACATAAGAAAATTACGAACAAGTTTTTTGGGTCTTAACCAAGCACGCCCTACATCGAACCAGCGAACGAAAGTTATCATACACAATAACACTGCTTGTAAACAATTCTTTGCGTGCCTAAGACCGCCGACGCGCCGCGCGCCGCGATGTCTCGCTGGGCGGTCCTGTCTCGCCGCGCGCTGCCGCACGCTGCCGCGCGCTTGCCGGCATTCGGCGGTAGGCCGGGCAAAATGGCTATTTTTTCTTAATTAATAACTCGTTAACTATGGCACAACTATGGAAAATGGCACAGGACTTTTCTATTCGGTTTGGTCCATTCTACCTTTATGCAAGCGTTGTGCCGAAAAATTACAGCCACCCTGTATTTTATAAATTATACAATTAATTTTGGATTACATTAATAAATTTCCCAAGTAACACAAAATCCGTGAATAATGGGTACGCTGCATAAAACGGGTTAAAAAGAATTTAAAAATATTGACATTTTGCAAAAAGCAGAATTAAACAGAATTTAGAAGATATTCAATTAAATATCTTCTAAATTCTGCTTGAATAAGGATTCAATTCATTTCAAATATTAACTCTCGTATTCCAAAAAATTCACTTGACTCTAAACATTCTTCGCATTCAATCGCAATAAAAGGCATTCAAATGAATGCAAACCCTCGCATTAAAAAAGAATTCACTTCTTCTGCTAATTGTTATCGGATTCAGAAGCACAAAATTTCATGGTTCTATTCTCAATATCGCACTGAAAAGTATTGGCCAATCCGAGATTTTTGTAAAGCAGAATTCATGATAAAATATCGTAAATGCGAAACATTATTATTGAATAAGACATTTTATGCAGGATAGCTACTCATTTCAGTTGAGATAAACATTAGCTGGATTCCGTACAGCGCACATGCGCGTATTTTTTTATAGTAAATGTAACGTGTAGGTGCGTGCATATACGTTTTATGGAATGTAGCCAGTTATTCCCAGACAGCACAAGACATCCTCAGGATAATCCTGAATATGTTCAGGATGTCCTGGGACATTTTCAGGAAATTTAGTTGCATTATTGTAAATGTTTTATGAATATTTTGTGTATATTTGACTTCATTAATTATGGTGAAACACTTGAAGTAATTTCAGAATGTTACTTATACAGCAGAAATCTCCTAAAGACGTCCATAAGACATTGACAGGACGTCTGTGCTCCTAAGGACGTTCTTAAAACGTCCTTTGGTTAAAGCGTGTTGTGCGATATATAAAATACAGTATAAAAAGTAATATCTTCCATAAATATTCACTGTATATTCACTAACTTCGAATAGCATAAGAAGTTGTAAGATCATCGTACACATGTTTAAGATGTCTTGTGGAGTATCCCAGAGATGTCCTGAGTACATCCTACAAAGTTTCTCATCAGGACATCCTGGGATACTCCACAAGACATCTTAGATATGTATACAATGATTTTAGGACTTTTCATACTATTTATTAGTTAGTGAATATACGTGGACATTTGGGATGATTTTGGGATATTTTTACTATGTGGTGAAAACCATGGTGGAAGTATACAAGGTGAGACATTGCGCATAATGGCGACATGACCGAAATTCAACTAATCAGATTTTACCCATTTTTTTAAAATCATGGTGGATTTGCAGAATGGAATAAAATCTGATTGATTGACAGTCTTCCCACCACTTTCGGATGACTGCGCATCCTCCGGAATGTCTCACCTTGTATACTTCCACCATGGTAAAAACAACGAGTGAATTACTCTACCCTGTTGCACCAGTGCAGCAGTGTAACGAAAAAGAACAAGCCAATTGAATAAAACTGCATTCAGAAACATCTACCTGAGTGCTCTCGAATATCATACTATCATTGTTCGTTGAATGTGAGATAAGGATAGAATGATACCCAAGAGCACTCGGGTGATGTTTCCAAACACAGCCAGAATTCGACATCTTTTCAACCATTTATTTCTTACTAAGTTAGCGCTTTACCCTTTGGATGCGTTCAGATATTCACTGCCAATACTGAAAATCTATCAGATACGTGACGTTAACTATATTTTTAGTACTGGCAGTGAATATCGGAACGTATAAGTTTTTATGTACTAAATGTTCAGTTTATCTTACATACTTAATTTGAAATATTAATTAGTTTATCTACATTTCACTTTCAGAATTTGGTTTAAAGTTTCAAAAATATCCCTAACATATCCTATAGAATTCTTAATATGTCCTGTGGAAATCCCTAGGATGATCCACAGGATCTCCCTAGATGTTCCAGGGGCTTATATACGGCTCTCACACACTGTTCCTCAGGATGTCCAGAAGAGATTCTAGGATTAAAATGGGATGTCCTCAGGATATCCTGCATCTACGTCCTGAACATCTTTTGGATGTCCTACGGACGTCATTGTGCTGTTTGCGTTGTAACTTATAGCGACCATAATACATTTGACGCATGCGCAGAGGGAGCAAATATTATTCTATACCTTTCTCTCTCGCACAGATTTTGGACACATTTTCAGTGTGGGCATTCCTCTTCCATGTATATATACTCAAAGAATCCATATGGAATACAAAACCATTTAAAATCCATGGGAATCCACATATATGTGGATAATCATCTGGATTTCCGTCTCATCTTTTTAACGGGGATATTATATTATATACACATAAAAAAGCGTGTATATACATAAAAATACGTATATTCTCACCTGGTTTAGGCGAAGGTTTCAAATGTTCTTCCATGGCACTTTCGAATAACTTCTTTTTATCGCTGACCGACATTTTTGTTAGTGGTGGTGTTGGAGATGAAGTTGGAGATTGCTATATGTAAAAGTCACATAAGTAAATATTAATTTGCGTTATTACATATATATAATCTATTTAGAAAGTTAAAAAACTGATTTTTTCTGATATTAATAGTACTATTTCTTTATCAATACAGAAACTAGTTAATAGGCACTAATAAGAAGCCCTGTGAATCCATTATATTTTTTGTCGCAAGCAAATCAGTAGTTCATATGCTGTGCATATTTAACGTTAGACTTTTACGTTCTCACAATTTCCAAAATGGAGCGAAGAGTTACAATTAAATTTTCTTTTTAATATGGTAAAACTGCTACAAAAACATACAAAATGATGTAAATTGCACATAAAAAATATTATTAATTAGTAGCAAAGTTTTCAAGTAATATTCATTCAGTAAGCAAGAAACATTAATTAATTTTTAAAATGTTAATTTTAGAGAAATTTTCTTAACATTATAACTTAACATTTCATAAATATTTTTAAAATGTTACTTAATAATATTGCTATCTTAATATTATTAAAATATTTTTAAAACATTTATTGTTTTTTAAATGTTATTAAACGTTATTACATAACGTCTGATAAACATTTTTTAAGTATTACTTAATAATAACACTGTCTTAATATTATAACAATAATCTACAAACATGAGGCACAGGTGTTTTAAATGTTATTAAACGTTATATAATTTTATAAACATTTTTCAAATATTTAATAATATCTAAATATTTCTAAATAATTTTAAAGACACATAAATTAGAATATTTTTTATGTGTTTATAATACGAATTATGTTATCATATAAATTGTTCAATTTTTATATTTTGCTCGTACATATTTATATTTATGTATTATATACGCATATATCGGTCAAAATAATTACTTGCGCGTTTTTAAAAATATAATTTTGGTTTTTTGTTTTCTGTCTAGGAATCTGTTTTGTCTGTTGAATATCGCGTACTAATCATGCATTTGTCGTGTTTTGTGTTGCAACATTTATATAATTAACAATGTTGCAACTTAACTTTCTTATTAATTTAATGTTATAAATAACACTCTGACGAAAAAAATTTCGGTAATTATTTACAATAGGTACTTTTTTGAATTTTGATATTTTTTTATAATTTTTTTGGTGAACAGCTTTGTTGTGGTTCCGACAACAATAATCAACCGGGGGAGCCCCAAAAATATGTTATCTACTAATTTTTTGGCCATTTTTTCGAAATAATTTAGTAATTATTTACATTAGCGATTTCTCACCGATTTTGATGACCTTCAAATATGTTGTCAAGGTCATCATTCTGAACAACTTTTCCCTATACATGTTATCGCCGCTCGGCCTTAGTGTTTGAGTTATACACAAAAAATTATTAACACAAAAGTTTAATAAATACCATACTTTTTTAATTTGCATTAGAACGTTTTGATAATACTTAAGGAGAGCTCATTCCTTACTGCACAAAACGAACGAATCTGGCAGAAAAAAGCGTCGCTCTACCCCGCAAAGGGAGATATTAACAGTTAAAGTTGACAAAAAAGTTTAATAAATATTACTATTCTTAAAATTTAAAGCATGGAAATTCGCAAAGGGTTATACGCGTTCTCTGCTGTACCAGACTGGGGCAGAAGTCGCTACAATCGTTTGTTTCCACATTGTTCTGCCGATAGGGCTGCTTTAAACAGAAGCGTCTATTTTTTTCGATGTAGCAAAAAAATTAGTAGGTTACATATTTTTCGGGCTCCCCCGATTGATTATTATTGCCGGAGTCACAACAAAGCTGTTTACCAAGAAAGTTATGAAAAAATATCAAAATTCGGAAAGTACCTATTGTAAATAATTATCAAAATTTCTATGAATATCTAAAAATATTTACTAAAAATAAAAATTTGTAAGATTTTTTATTGTTTTATATAAATATTATTTTTTGTAGAAATTTTCAAAAAAAAAAATCACAAATTACTATTTTCTATTAATATTTTATAATTATATAGTTTGTTTTATCAGAAGAACAGAGCAAAAACATGTTTTTATAAGTTATTCCACATGTTATTTCACATGTGTAAAAATCAGTAAAAAAAACTAAATGTATATTGTTATGAGTGACACACTCATACCAGTAAGAAAGGTGTCAGTAGAACTAATGACGTAAGTCGATCAGCTGCAGCAGTCAGCACCGAGCGCATTGCGCGAGGTTCCGCGCAATCCGTTCGACAATGTTCCTTACAATTAGACAGCGCTTGCTGTCTAAGCAAGATTTTGGAATACTGACCGATTTATGCCCTCACGCAATCCTCCCCTTCTCTCGATCCGACTACCGAATTTACAGATATATAAACCGCCAAAAAAAATGAGGGACGGGTCAATCAGAAGTCGACAATCCGAGATAACACACGACACTCTGCTTTGCAGGGTCGTGCATCGCCGACACAAAACATTGTAATAAATACAACCACGACACTCTGCTTTGTGGGGTCGTGGACAGTGCACTCATAGACGCGACACTCTGCCTTGCGGGATCGCGATCTAACCGCACACTGTAAAAATAGACTTTATAATAAAAGTGCTCAACACTAAGAGTGGTGTATAGTGACTAAATACCCTCCTCGCAAGATCTCTGACAGCGAGCCCTAACGTACAACGAGGGGTACAATAATATTTATTTATAAATATATTTTTTTTAAGTGAAAGAATATAGTAATTGAGAATTAGGCCATTTGAAAAAAAATTATTTAATTACAAGTTCCATCTTTCGGACACCTATTAAATTAATCTATAACAAATTTGTATTCATGAACATCAAGTGTTCATGGATCATCACAAAGTGTTAGGTTGCGTAAGATCTTTGAAGTCAAGCAACGTCGACGGTGGTTCACAGTTGGATGCAAAACGTTTTTCGCAGAAGTTAAGCAATACCAAATGCGACTATGGTGGGGTAACCGTGCTTGTTGAGAAAACAAGGTAAAGGACAATGGTAGAAATCGTCGATTTTCGGCCCCACTTGCAAACGGAAAAAACCTGTTCCATATGATTCTTAGACCCATACGTAATGCAAAAATACAGCTCAGAAAGCGGGGAACCCTGGGGAAAACCTTTGCCAAGTAAATTTGTATGTCAAAAATGACTGCAGGGTGCTGCTTTCGTGAGTTTAATGTTCACTGAGACATGCTTAGTTTATTTATTAATTAATTAATTTACTTGTATTATGACTGAGAAAGGTTATTTACATAGGTTACAGATCAGTTTTTGTCTTCCTGTGCAATTGGTAACTTATCCAAATACTGACCGTGTGGTTAATTGTTAACATACGCGCCAGCGCAAGTGCGATGCAACTGTCACAGGCATCTGAGCTTTTCTTCGCTTATTTCTTGTCTGAATACTTTTTAAAACCATGTATATAATGCGTGGTAATAAGCATATAATATTTACAAGAAAAAGATATTATTGAATCTACATTGTTTTAATCTATGTTGAAGAATAATTAAAATAAATAGTTCATAAAAGGAATTAATAATGTTTGCCTGGTAACTTTTTTTTTTTCATGTTTTCACCATTACATATTTTCAACTAGCCTAATATGGTAATTGAGTAAGTATTTAAGATTAAACACAGAAAATGGTTTAATAAATCTATATTTTAGATTTTATCCAACAAAAATGATTCAACAAAAGTTAATAAGAACTATCATATCTCATTTTCATTAAATTCTTTAAACGTTTTGCTCTAACTCCATTGTCTCTATTAAAGTTTAAAATGTATTTTGGAACTTAAGACTGATGAAATTGATTATATACATGATTTTAAAAAGTATTCAGACAAGAAATAAGCAAAGAAAAGCTCAGATGCCGATGACAGTCGCATCGTACTTGCGCGTATGTTAACAATTAACCACACGGTCAGTATTTGGATAAGTTACCAATGGCATAGAAAGACAAAAACTGATCTGTAACCTATGTAAATGATCTTTCTCGGTCATAAAACAAGTAAATAAATAAATGAATAAATAAACTAAACATGTCTCAGTGGACATTAAACTCACGAAAGCAGCACCCTGCAAAGTCATTTTTGACATACAAATTTACTTGGCAAAGGTTTTCCCCAGGGTTTCCCGCTTTCTGAGCTGTATTTTCACATTGTATTAGATCTAAGAATCATATGGAATAGGATTTTTCCGTTTGCAAATGTGGCTAAAAATCGACGATTTCTAACATTGTCCTTTAGTTTTTTCTTACATTATAATTATGTTATTTTCACAATGTTATCTTAACATTTTTTCAATGTTAAAAACATATAAATGCAATATTATTTACAACATTGCAAATGTTATTTCAACATTACCGAAACCTCCAAATTGAAGCCAAAGTTTGTTCATAATGATGTTCTATGCAACGTTAAAATCTACATACTTGGAAATGTTATTATGTTACTGAATAACATTATAATAATGTCGCAGCAATAATATTTTGCTTACTAGGCATATTTTAAGAGTGACTGACAAGGGAACGGACAGAACTGTCCCTCACCGATTTTAATGAGCTTTAAATATGTTGTAGAACATGAAAAAATATTAGACCCATATTTTTTTTAACGGCGTATCTCGACGTTTAGAGGTTGAAACTACCCCTCGAAAATAACGCATTTATTCGTTTTTGGCGAATATCTTTGAAAATATAAGGTTTATGAAAACATTATTTATACAATAGTTTTATGGTATTTTATATTCTTTACAATAGTATATTTAGATTTTCCAAAAATTTTAATCTTTTTAATTTTTTTCACCCCCACCTTTTTTCAAAATTTTGAAAATTTTGTAAAAAGACAAAAATTAAAGAGCATTAAAAACCAAATCCATCCAGATATAATAATATATGGATTCCATTATTCTCAATTATTGGCAAAACGAGATGGTAATCTCGTGCTATAGGCGCCGCGCTAGAAGTTGCGTTATTTCTTTAGTCGCGTCACATTCAATAACTGCCTCCCTTGCGTATATTTTTATATTAGAACACAAAAACGGATTAATCTTAATTACATAATACTCAACGTATTACACGATACAAAGCATAAATGCGTATATATAACAAAAGTAGCATTCCACACGGCATGTACACAGTAAAAAATTGTGTGTCCGTATGTTGAAATTATCTTGTGTTACCACATTTTGACTAATATTTTAATGTAAAATTAACATACCACTCATATGTTATTATTTTTTTAAACATTTTTATGTGTTACATTTATGTCAACTTTATAATTTAACATTTTGGGTGTTTTTTAGAAATGGAATATTATTTTAGTGATTTTAACACAATCATTTTAAACAATTTACATTTTCAAAATCAATTTACCATTCTAAGAAAATTAAAGTTACTCTTTAAGTACTTGTAAACTTTAACATACAAGATAGTCAAATTTACTAAAATCAAATGTTCATATTACAGATAATTTATGTTGAAATGATAAATAAGTTTGTATGTATATTTTTTTTAAGATGGTATTCTTTTCATTATTCACCGCTACGTGGCATGTTTTCTCCTGAACAAAATGCACTTTCTAGGTAAATAAAAAAAGTTCGCCAAGAGCGCCGAAGGAAGTAAGATTTTACCATCGTCTTGTAATACTAGAATGAAACATGTCAGACTCTAAAAGGAATTTAAAAAAATAAGAAGAAAAGAATTGTGATAGCAAATTTTGCTTTCAATATTTTTATAAGTTGTTATATTCTTAAAAGTAATTTTTGAAATATGTCAGAATTGACATATTTTTATGTTAAAATATTAACATACCATATATGTTAATATATTATATAACTAAAAAATGATGTTAAACTAACATCAACAAAAATGTCCTTTTAACATTTTTTATGAGTTCCCAGGTAGCAAGCCCACGTCATTTTGACGTCCCAAAATGGTCATATCTGGTCATATGTCGTCAAAATAACCATTTTTTTACATGACCTAAAATTGACGTCATAATGACGTCATTTCGAAGTCATATTTCAGTCATGATCTGACGATTATTTTCCCAGACAGCATACATCCAAAATCGGGACATAAAGACGTCATTAAGACGTATTTTAGACACGGTCTAAAGCGGTGTCTATACAATGAGATTTAAGGCGTAAGGCATAAGCATATTATATAAGCATATTATATTCAACTTTAAGAGAACTTTTTTAAGAAAACATTTAGATATCTTGGAAATAATTTCAAAATGGTCAAATTAACCATTTGAACGCTTCAATGATTAGTGCTAAATAAATCGCAATTTCCATCAAATTATAAAGGTTATGGAAAAAGTTAAATTTAACAATGAAATTAATAAGTAAATAAGTTAATGCTATTTATTTTTAATATGTTTTGCAAAATTTAATTGCTTTTATAAAAAATAATATAATTGCGACAGTTTATAACATATAGGTATATGTAGACAATAACAAGTACCCATATCGATGATTCAAACTGGCGTAGCAGAGAGAGTACAAGATTTGTAATCCTAAGGTCCCGGGTTTAAAACCTACCAGCGGCAAGTAAGAATAAAATAAAATAATATAATTTAAATTCAATTAATTAATAAAAATTGGTCCCAAATTTAGTACGTACTGTTGATAAGAATAAAAAAAAAAAAATTTTTTTAAATTTTATTTTTTAATCTCTAGTTGCATTTTAAAGATATCCGATTTAAGAAATCTTTTAGATATTAGTTTCATGATATCTTTCTGTTCTCAAAAAACGACGCATTGGTTAACATTCTGACATTATATGTTATCTTTTAGAAGTCTCTTTATGTTATTTTCAGATTTTCAGAAACAGGATATCTTTTAGAGATCTTTTTGACAACATATTATTCACGTCATTCTATGACGTCAAAATACGGTACATTTCATGACGTCAGGAATTTGTGACATTCGACCGTCATTTTAACGTCATAAGGGCGTCATTTTGTGACGTCAAGAATAGTCAGTAAATGACCATTTTGGGACGTCAAAATGACGTGAGCTTGCTACCTGGGTTGTTGTAACTATTTTTTAATGTAGTTTTTCATTAATTTGTATGTTGCTTTAACATTACATTTAAAGTTATAATAACATTAATAAATGTGAAATATTATGTTATTTACGTAATATTTTTAATGTGTCAATAAGTAACACATGACATATAAGTTATTTTAACATAAAATTTAGAGTGGATTTTCTGGGACATACGAAAAATGTTAAAATTAACATTTTATTTTTTACTGTGTAGCATTGGTGAAATATTATAACGATTGGAAATAGTATAGAAATATTTCATTAACATTTTAATTATAACTTTTCATTTTAAATATTTCAGAAATGTATTTGCTTCATGTTTTTATAAAATTGCAAATGCAATATTTCTGAAATCCTTTAGAAACATGAAAAAAGTTTGCTTTCATATTTAACTGTTTCTTATTATTACAAAAAAAAGTGGCAAATATAATACATATATATATATATATATATATATATATATATATGTATTAGTGATGTAACGAATGTGCGATTTTAGATATTCGCGAATGCGAATGCGAATATCTGTTACCGACATTCGCGAATGCAAATGCGAATGCGAATATTGACTTGCACGAACCTATCGGTTCGGTGCAGCCAGTTGGCCCGCGCGTAAGACTACAGCGCTAGTGTAGCAGTAGCAGTGTCTTGCCGGAACGCAGTCATTGTTTACGTTTATGAGTTTTATTTTGTATAGTACGTATTATTTATTTACGTAATATTATTTATTTGCGTAATATTTACATATTACGTAATTACGTATAGTATCTAAAGTGCTTACAGGTAAGTTCTTATACTTGCCACTAATTTAATAGGTAATTAACCTCAATTAACCTCAAAGTTTTACTTTAAAGTAATTTATCATGTATTTGTTTATTTTTAACTTTCAGAATACATCATTGAAAATGAGCAAAAATAATTCAAGTCCAATTTGGACTTATTTTTTACTCTCTGATACTGATCATGCAAAATGTAGAATTTGCAACAAATTAATCTCGCGCAAAGGGCGTACAACTAGTGCAATGCAAAACCATATGAAATCAAAACACAAACAAGAGTTTAGCAATCTAGAAGAGCTCAAAAATAAAAAACGAGAAGAACTTACTATTTTGTCTAATTTATCACCGCACCAGATGTCGAGAAAAAATGAACTTAAACAATGTTCTATTGTCGAGTGCATAAAAAGGATAAAAAAATGGGATAACAAGAACTCGAAGTCTCTTCAAATTGATCAATTGATCAGCGAAATGATCGCATTGGAAGATTTACCTTTCAATTTCGTCGAAAGTTTAGGATTTCGTAGATTGATACAGCATCTTTGTCCTTCATATAACCTCAAGACACGTTAATATTTTACAACATTTTTGTGTAATCAAATATATTCGAGAGTAGAAGAGAAGGTGAAAGAACTACTAAAACAGTTCGAGAAGATGGCATTTACAACAGACTTATAGTCGGATTCTTCTTCTGGGGTGTCCTTATTAAGTTTGACCTGTCACGGAATTACACACAATTATGAAAGAAAATTGATAATTTTAAAAGCAGAGGTATTCAATGATGGTCGCCACACGGGCGAAAATATAGCCGCGAAAATTGAGAAAATGTTATCTTTCTGGGATATACCTATAAAGAAAGTTCTTTGTATAATAAGAGATTCTGATTCGAATATGAAAAAAATATGTCTTTATTACATGTGAAAGATATAGATTGCACAGCCCACCAAATACAACTTATAGTTAAAAATGGAATAAACGCACAAGAGATGATAGGCGACTTAATAAAAAAATGTAAAAAAATATCGATGCATTTTCATCATTCAAACACCGCCCAGGATGAATTAAAAGCATTGCAAGAAAAACTTGACCAGCCAAAGCTCCATGTATTATAGGATTGTTCTACATTATTCTACAAGATGGAATAGCGTGTTTTACATGATACAGAGAATTTTACAAATTAAAGACTCATTATGTCTTTACGCATCTTCTAACCATAAGATCTCTCAGCTTACATCTCATGATTAGGTTGTTCTAGAAAAACTGATTAAATTATTAAAACCATTCAAGGAGATGACAAGGGAGCTCAGTAGTGCTAATGTTTCAATTTCGTCTGTGATTCCATTAATATCCTCTTTGAAAAATATAATTGACAGTCTAGATGAAACAGATCGAGAAATTGGCAAAAATATATGTGTTTTAAAGTATGAACTAGTATGTAGATTTTCTCATTTAGAAAATGATGTTTTATTCACAACAGCAACTTTATTGGATCCGCGATATAAATTAAAATTTTTTGGAAATCCCGCTTATGTTAAAAATCATGTTATACAAAATATTCTTCACATATACAAAGAAAGGGAGTTTTGCATGAATTCAGTTCAGGAGACTATTGTTAAACGTAAAAAAGTAAGTAACGAAGAACCCCAATCAAGTACGGAACATCTAAGAAAATGCACATCTTTAAAAGAGTCAATGGCTTTACTAATGAATTCAAGCGATAGTGAAGACGAACAAATTACCAACAAAAGCAATCATTCTGAAGTTTTGTTAAAAAAATGTATCGCGGATTACTTATCAGAAAAACGCATAAACAGTGATGCAGATCCACTACTGTGGTGGAAGACTAATAAAAAATATGCATTTTTATCCGATATGGCAAGACAATTGTTATACATTTCACCCACTAGCGTCCCTAGTGAGCGATTTTTCAGTGAGGCCGGTCTACTTTACATGCCTCACCGTAACAGATTAGACGGAGAAAAAGCGTCAAAACTTCTTTTTTTTAAATTTAATATGCCTTTACTTGAATTTAATTATTAATTTTTTATTACAGTTCATTGACTTCATTGGAATGTCGCTAAAAGTCAATTCCAAATATTAATCTATATTAACGTTCTTTCTTCTAACTTAAATATTAGTAGAAAAATATAAATATTTTATTTATTTCATTATTTTTATCAGAGTAGAAGAAATAAGATAATTTTGTTTTTGTTTATTTTATTACGAAATTTAATGAAAATTGTTTTCTGAAAATGAAGCTTTGTTTATTTATTATTCAAAGATAAATATAAAATACTGTTAGTATAAAAAACTATATATATATATATATATATACACACTACTCAAAAAAATTATGGCATCACTAAATTTCGGCCAAAAATTGGCAAAATTTGAAAAAGTATAACTCAGCAAAAAATCATCTTAGGATCATGAACTTTGTTCCAAATTAAAGCCTGAATACTCTACTTTAAGAAACTATTGTTCAATTTTAGGTATAATGCATCCCTACCACTGTAAACCCTGAAAATTTGAGGACATGTTTGACATATTGAAAATTGCAAAGTTTGGCGGACTGCACGGATTTCCTAGAATTTTTCTCGCGGTTTCCACTTGCAGGAAAATAAAGTTTGAACTTTTCCCTACAATTAAAAAAAAAAGTTTCTGCAATTTTTTTCCGCGAAGTTACGGCGTTTCAAAGATACCAGTGCATTTTTGACCTACCGCCAGCATTAGCATTATCCGATGTACACCACGGGGAGGTTGCTAATTGGATTTGCACATCGTGTGTGTGTGTGTGTGTGTGTGTGTGTGCGCGCGCGCGTGTGTACGTGTGTGTGTGATGTGTGGGTCAGCATGGTTCGTCACTCCCACGGTATTTAACGACTCCACGATGCAAAGACCGTGGAAAATAATCCCGAGAATAATCCCAAATGAAATCCGAGGACACATTTCCAATTTGTCTTTGCATCGTGTTGTACTAAACAAATTGCATACTGCTCGGTATTTGTGACGACGTACGAAAGGTACATCGCAAGACAAATCGGCGTGAATCAATCTGCGGTTTCTCGGATTTCATTTGTGATCATTCTAGGGATCATTTACCACTATCTTTGCATCGTGTTATACTAAACGAATTGCATACTGCTTGGTTTTCCTTCTGATAGAAAACAGTGTAAAGATATAAAAATGCGTCCAGTGAGTGCAATTCAGCGTGCCCAGATTATTGCACTTTTGGGAGAAGGATTTTCCCAAAGGTACGTCGCAGGACAAATTGGCGTGAATCAATCTGCTGTTTCTCGGATTTGGGCTCGCTACCGACAAACGGGAGAATTAGAGCCAGCAGAAGGACAAGAACGGAGATGTATGGCGACTGCACGTGAAGATCGTGCCATTAAACATTTTGTAGAGAGAAACCCAGTAACCACAGTTTGCCGAATTGGCGATGCAGTTTTACCGGGACGACAAATTAGTGACCAAACACTGAGGAATCAATTGCACGGTGGGTTTGAGATCACGAAGTCGTGTCCGTGTGCCTTCTTTAACAATCACACATCGACGTGCTCGATTAGAGTACGCACGAAGTCACATCAAGTGGACAGAAAGACAATGGGCAAATGTACTCTTTACCGACGAGTCACGATTTTGTCTCTTTCGTAATGATGCACGTGTTCGTGTCTGGCGTCGTCGTGGACAACGTTTTGATCGGGCATGCGTTGCTCCTGTTAGGGCATTTAATAATGGCTCGGTAATGGTCTGGGGAGGAATAACGTCAAGGCAACGCACAGATCTTGTCATTATGACACCGCCAGGAGTGACAGCAGCGCGTTATATTGATGAAGTTTTGACACCTCATGTGGTTCCAATGAGCCAACGAATGGGGAGAAATTTTGTCCTTATGCACGACAACGCAAGACCTCACACCGCAGCAGTTATTCGCGAGTTTTTACGAGAAAATGAAATCCAAGTGCTACCACATCCTGCGGTCAGTCCAGATTTAAACCCCATAGAGCATATCTGGGACATTATGGGTCGCAGATTAAGAAGTTTGGTCCGACCACCAACTAATCTTCAAAATTTATCAGAAGCTCTAATCAGAATTTGGAATGAAATTCCTCAAGAGGAAATTAGAGCATGCATAAACATGCGCACGTGGCTGCGAGAAGTGATCGCACGAAGAGGAGGTAATACGAGTTTCTAAATTTCTTTTTAGTGCTACAATACATACATCAATACACATGTACATGCGCGCGCGCACGCACGCACACACACACACACACACAGCAGAGAGGATTTGGAGTCGTTAAATACCGTGGGAGTGACGAACCTTGGGGGTCCTTATCTCTGCTGACCCACACATCACACACACACGTACACACACGCGCGCGCGCGCCCACACACACACACACACACACACACACACGATGTGCAAATCCGATCAGCAACCTCCCCGTGGTGTACATCGGATAATGCTAATGCTGGCGGTAGGTCAAAAATGCACTGGTATCTTTGAAACGCCGTAACTTCGCGGAAAAAAATTGCAGAAACTTTTTTTTTTAATTGTAGGGAAAAGTTCAAACTTTATTTTCCTGCAAGTGGAAACCGCGAGAAAAATTCTAGGAAATCCGTGCTAAATTGTTTAGTTTCTATCCTAGCCAAATAAGATCTGGTCAATTTGTGTAGTTGTAAGTAAAATATAAAAAGTTTTGGTTTTTAGTCAACAAAATTATTGTTAAATTTACAATACAAATTCTTAAGAATGGCCAACTCTAATAAAAAAAAATTATTTAATTGTCTAGTTTTTTTACATTTTTTTTCCCCTCTAAAGAGACCTTTTACTAAAGTAATATTCGCAAAACATTCGCATATTTTCTGCGAATGCAAATACTTTGAAATCAGCGAATATTCGCGAATGCGAATATTCGTTACATCACTAGTATTGAGTATATCTGTAATTGGTAGCCCGCAATAACATATCTTATTAAATATATTAATTTTTTTTTCAGTGTATACACAAATATACATGCAAACAATATGCAAATATATGCATGCGTGTTAAATATTGTTACGTGCGAACTCGCGTGTGTGAACGCAAGCTTTATTAAATCAATATATCGATTGATGTCGTCAGCTGACGAATGTCGCTTCGTTTTGAAGTTGTTTTGTTTTGTTGTTTTGGTTTTGGTTTTGAGCTGTCTAGCCAAGAGTTGTCATCTACGTGTGCTTTTAATAAATTGCTAAAGCTAACGAGTTGCTTTATTTCGCGCGCGAGCAAGTGTTTGGGAGTGCGCGAGCGAGTGCTGTGTTAGCGTGTGCGAGTGCGCGGCGTGAAAAACGTTACAATATATAAAAAGTGTTAACGTTTTTATAAATTTGCAAAAAAATTGTATGGGGACCAAAAAACGTCTCCCTATTACTAATGGATATTTCACTGAAGCCTCATATGATGCGCCTGCGCGAGAATAACCAGCCCGTCTATCAACACTGATATTAAACTTATTTGCCCGTATCGTCTGCAAAATGTATATATATATATATATATCTCCGTATAAATGTATTTTCAAACTCATTAAATTAAATCATATAATTATATTATTTTTATTATCAGAGTGTGCTATGTGCATATAGTGTAAATGATATAATTATGCAAATAGTTATTATAGTTGATATTTTATACTTCTCTCTTAATATTATATATTTTGTTATATTGTATTTGCAGTTTTAAATATTAAAAAAATATTTTGCTTTATATTAATCTATATTCGCATTTGTAACAATGAAAATGTACGTACGCACATACGTATATATATATGCTACTTTTGTTATATACAGGATGTTACAAAAGCATCGGATTTGCTTAGTACCAAGCGATAGAGAATGAAAATTTAACAAGGGGACCTTACGGGTCATAGGTCATCGATTCTTTTCATACTTATAGGTTTTGAAGATCAGTACCCGGACTTCAATTTCCTAAAGCAGTACAAAAGGATTTGAAAAAAACTCCATTGACTTATTAAAAAAAAATTGGGACCAGCGAGAATCGAACCAGCGACTCCGCGCTTACGAAACTAGAGCTCTGTGCGCTCGGCTACAAGCGGCTCTGACGATAGGTCAAAATTTTCTGTACTTAAAGATATCGGAAATCTTCAAAATCGATTTTCTCGAGTTTTTATGAGAAGCGCATCGTACTGCTTTAGGAAATTGAAGTCCGGGTACTGATCTTCAAATCCTATAAATATGAAAAAAATCGATGACCTATGACCCGTAAGGTCCCCTTGTAAGAAAAAATGTCTAATACTATTTGTCGATGCGGTAAATAGTTTTGCTTTAATTCATCATTGTAAGAAGTCAATAAGCGCGGAGGTACAAGTGAAAGATGAATGCGTGAAGTTGACTCCTTGTTATTAAAAATTAAAAAATGCTTTTAATGTTAATAATGGTAATTATCGATAAATATTAGCACTCAAAGCTGTAAGCTACGGCATAAAAAATTTCTTTAGTTGAAGATACAAATTCGAAAATTTTCTAAGTCCCGTCAAAATGGAAATATTTTTCGGTAACCGACAGTTCTATTGAAAATTTTGGTAGCCTTCTAAAGAATTTTATTGATAATTATTAGCATTAGAAACATTTTTTAATTTTTAATAACAAGGAGTCAACTTCACGCATTTTCCGTCATTAACTTTCTCTTGTACCTCCGCGTTTATTGACTTATTATTACAATGATGAATTAAGGCGAAACTATTTACCGCATCAAAAAATAGTATTAGACATTTCTTCTTAGATTTTTATTCTCTATCGCATGGTGTTAAGCAAATCCGATGCTTTTGTAACACCCTGTATATACATTTATACTTTATATCGTGTAATACGTTGAGTATTATGTAATTAAGATTTTTATGTTTTAATATAAAAATATACGCAGGAGAGGCAGTTATTGAATGTGACGCGACTAAAGAAATAATAATTTTAGTGCGGCGTCTATAGCACGGGATTATCATCAACAAGATTTTGCCAATAGTTGAGAATGATGAAACCCATATATTATTATATTTGGCTATATTGGATTTGGCTTTTAATGCTCTTTAATTTTTGTCCTTACAAAACTTTCAAAATTTTGAAAAAAGGGATGGAGGTCGGTAAATTAAAAAGTTTGAAATTTTTGGAAAATCTGAATATACTATTTTAAAGAGTATAAAATACCATAAAACTTTTGTATAAATAATTTTTTCGTAATTATTATTATAAAAAATAATAATATATACTTATATTTTCAAAGATATTCGCCAAAACAAAAAACGTGTTATTTTCGAGGGGTGGTTTTAACCCTTAAACGTCGAGATACGCCGCTAAAAAAAAATATGGGTCTAATATTTTTTTATGTTCTACAACATATCCAAAGCTCATTAAAATCGGTGAGGGACAGTTCTGTCCGTTCCCTTGTGAGTTTCAATCGCTAGATGACAATCAAAGAGAAAAACGCCCTTTCGTAAGTAATATGGATGAGAACGTCGGATTTGTACGTATGCTTCTCGCACAAGATCGCCGATCGACAATTAAAATGTTATGTACAAATTGGCGTAATAGACCAAAATAGTCTAAATTTATAATAATTAGAAGATCGGTTCCAATTATACAGTAATGCTCTAACGTATTGTTGATTTTTACTAGATTTTTTTATTAAAAAATCGATTATCGGTGATTATCATATCCAATCCCGATTAACAAGTGCTATAAGCTTGTATAGAAAGGCAATAAATGTATATTAAAAATTAAAAAGGAATTGTTTATCTATAAAATTCCATTTTTAATAATATCAATCCCTCAATTTTTTAAACAGGCTGTGTAGAAAAATTGGAACAAATAAATATTTCAAAAAAAAATTTCATAATAAAAATTTCATAATAAATTTCAAAAATAACAGCGTTTATTCTACAAATTATAAATACATGTAATAAATAAAATAAACAAAGTCAGATTAGATTATATTAAAGAAATTTAGTAATGTTTTTAGAATTAAATCGAATTAATAAAATTAATTTTTTTAATTATAACAATTTTGCTTCTAGGTTAATAAGTCAGACATGCTTTTAAAACGCATCTAAATCTGAAAATTTCCATCAACAGAATGTGTGCTATCTATCATTTGTTAAGAGAAGCCGAGTTAAGTTTTTCGCAGTATTCAGGAGCAATTAGAAGCGTTAGAGAAAGTTGAATGCGTGCATGTTTTACGAGAAACAATTTGTGAAAAAAAAGTTGACTTTTCTGCAATGGCCGATTTGATTGCTCAATTTTAGATTCAACAAGAGCCGGAGAATAAATAACGGACTTTGAATTCTTTTTTAAAGATGGCGGTAAATTGGCAAATGTAATATTATGTTTTAGCAAAGACGTTTTTTTTTTTCAAAAAGGTAAAGTTTGCATAGAAGTAGAACGTTCAAAACCCGCGGTCTTATAAGGAACGTTCAAAATTCGCTGCCTTATAAGGAAGATCAGGGATTGTAGATGACTTAAAAGAAAACAAATTCTTTGTCATTCCAGATGCCTTATTATAGTCTTGACTGAGTAAATATAACATAGATTATTATATTAATCATTTGGTTAACTCTGATGAAAATTTTTTTCAATATTTTTTATATAACTTTTCGAAATTTCTGAATATTATTTTTTAAACATTTTTAAAAAATTAATTTTTTAACAAATTGAAATATTTTTCAGAGATAATTTTTTAATATCTGAAGATTTTAATTATTTGTACCTAGTATAGTATTTAATATATTGTATAATACTACACAAATACTATTATTTACTTTTATTTCAAAGCTCAATTTTAGTGACTTGTCTTCAAAATGTTTATTATTAGTTTATTAAAATATACATTTGAAAGATTTTTTAATATTGCGTCTTTTATCCTATTCAGTGCGTTTTTATTACAAAAAACAGAACTCCTTTGCAAATGTAATATGTTGGTAGTGCTATGTACTACTTAATTCAATTACAATAAAAAGAAGAGCAATAATGTAGTAAAGAGAGGGTGGAAAGAATCCGCCTCAGATGCCATTAGCAAAGATATGCCCATTTAGCAGTACTAGACTCAAACACTTCACGCGTGGTATTTAGTTTTTACTTACTTTTTAAAAATAAATTGCAATTCCGATAACAGTTACCGACAAAGTACAAAAACCAATCAGTATCGCAGAAAGGCATTTGACAACATTTTGATTCGTGAATATTAATTTCACGCCTTTTGCAAGAGTGGATAATTCATTTTTGTTACAAGCAAAAATTTAATATCAAAGACTTTAATTGCTCCTCTCTTTTAGCTTAAAAAGCTAATTATCTGGGCTATGCAACAACAGACAAAAAAGAAGCACTTCAAGTAAAGATGCGAATTCATGCAGCGAGAGATCGCTGGCGACCTTCCCCCTCTACGTAGACATTGTGTAGTAGCGACAAATCGTCAGAAGTTCGTCCTGTCTGAACAGCATCGACAAGTCGCCACATCGCGCCTTTCAAGGAGCAATATTCGGATATCCACGGAGAAAAGGAGGAGTAATATGAATAATCGCGAACACTGCTTCTTTTTGTAATCTCGCTTCTTTTGCGTTCTTTGCAACTCCAACATTACAGCAGTTGCTATCCGTCGCTTCTTGACGGCTCTTCCCAGATAGCACAAAATATTATATTTATAAAATAAATAATTATAAATATTTTACAAATTTATTTTCAAAAAATATTTTTTAAAGATTATATAATTATTTTTCATAAACCATTTAGAAATGATACAAAAATTATTATCAACATTATATAGAATATATTTTTAAAATATACTGAAAAATATTTATGCTATATAAACTTGAAATATTTTTTATATTCTTTAATAATAATGGTATAAATATTTATTTTAAATATTTTCATAAATTATTTATTTATCATAATTTTTTTTATGCCTGACAAACTCAGACATAAAAATATGTACAAAATATTTATCATAAATATTTTTCTTTCTTATAAATATTTTATAAATTTTTTTTTGTGCTATCTGGGTTGTTATAGCTATTTTCAAATTATTTGCACACTAAGCGGTATACACCCCGTATTGTCACCTTCATTTTTATTCACTACTTTTCAATTTTTATTACAAACAATAATTATTTCTCTGCAATTATTAACCTTTAACTGACATTGAAGTCGCTAGCGATTTGTTGTCACATGAATATGTACCGGAAGAAAAGCGACGGACACTTGTCGCTGACGTCACTTCCCCCCCCCCCCCCAACTTCTCCCAAGTCGCCAGCGATTTCTCGCTGCATGAATTCACACCTTAATAAAACTTTTATGGCTAGCTCCATTTCTTTTTGGCTATAATAGAGATAAGTTCCTGTTTGTAACACGGAACATTTTATTGCTTGTAACAGACAAGTATGTAAATTTTTAATAAATTGAAAAAGTTATCTGATAAGTCTATTGGTATCAATAGTTTAAAAAAAGCATAGAGTAGAAGAAGAAATTCGTCCTAGACATCATCACTTCTAACTACACTACTGTTTCGTAGCAATTTAAAAATTGTGAAAAAACTTATAAAAAATTTATATGTATAAATTTTGATATATCCCCAAAAATTTCATATTTCATAATTTCAGAAGTAATTTTATAAAATTCAAAAAATATAAAAACATATAAAAACTTAGTTTTCTAAAAATTTTAAGAATTTTTATATAAATAAATTCTGATTTATTCTAAGATCAAAAGATACAATAGTGTTTCGCGCCAAATGAACGCGCGAGACCATCATACATTTACGCGAATACGCGACTTGCAAGCAACTGAGATTATCAAATCTCAATAACGATTTAACCGATCGAGTTCTAATTATATTCAATCGAAAGTTTGGGTTTGATTTATACAAAAAAAATGTTTCTATTTTTTTTTCTACGTGCTCTACATGCGGAGATATAGCGACGCAAAATCCAAAATGTAAATTTTTCATTTAAGATACGTCGTCGCTCTTTGTCGAGTACACGAATTCAATAGGAAAGAGCCCTTCTAAGATTTACCTGTGACAATTTCTTATAAAATATATATTGTATATTGATATGATATATATTGTATATTGATAAATCGCTGTCATTCGTGGTATGATTGCTTTGCGAGAGTAAAGAATACATAAATATCAAGTATTATAAATTGTACAATTAATAATAATCCCTTTTTAGAAAAATCTTTAGACCCAAGAAGTATGCGTTTTGTCATCTCTTTGCCGCGTAATTGATCAGTCGAGTCCGCAACGAGTTTCACGGCGATGAGGTTACAGTTCAGTGGTTTATGATTAATTAATAACGCGTGTGAGGTTAGTAGCAAGTCAATTTTGTGTTTCTATACGTATATTATATTGTGAAGAGAAATATGACTGTGCCGAATTTGGAGATTAGTATAATGTACTGTGCGTTTTATAATCAGATAAGTATATTATACAAAATCTTCATTTTTTTTTAAATAAGTATTCTGAGATATGTTAATACTTTGTGTCATGTTTTATTTTTAGTTTAAAAGGAAAAGAGAAAAAAACACTTTATTTGTAATTAAACCAGAGGAAGAATATTAGAGATAGTTAAAAAAAATAAGAAGGAAGAGTAAAAAGAACAGTAAAATAAAGTAAATCACTAGACTAGAAAGAATGTTATTGATTAATTAAGAGAGAGAGGGAGAGTAAGAGAGGGAAAGAAAGAGAGAAAGAGAGAGAGAGAGAGATTGATTGATTGTATTTATTTATGCCCAAGCATTAGCTAAAGGGCAAAGATAGAACATAGCAGTATTTAAGGAATGCAAAGTTCAGCAAATAAACTAGCAGTTATAAAAATTTAAGCAGATAACAAAATTTTTCCTACATATAACTCAACACAAGGCGATTTAAGCCAAGTAATTCTGGTCGGCAAGTTTAAGTTGGCAATTTCATAAAAGAATGGAGTGTGGTACAGAGAAATGAAAAGCAGAAAAGTGTACGCAGAAATGGAAAAAAAGCAAAAAAAGAGGGTAGAAATAGAGAGTGTAAAGCGAACAAATTTAGGACGCAGATGACAGAAGGAAACAGAAACAATTGAAATTAGCGATAAAAGAGAAGATATAAAGAATCTAGAAAAAAAAGCTTGTTTGACAAAGATTATGACCACAAAATAGATAGAAAAACAGAGTAGTAGCAAGTAAAAGAATCTTGGATCATATACAGAAGTAATTTAAGTGTATTCATGATCATATACAGAAGTAATAAAAAAAACTCGAGAGAAAAAGGGTAAAGCTAGAAGTTATAAATAAAAGATGTATAATAAGTACACACTTATAATAAGAAAAAAAATAATAAGAAAAAAATGAAGGAAAAATTGAGAAATAGAAAAAAGACTGTAGTAAAATAAAAGGAAAAACAGAATAAAAAAAAGAAAAGAAAAAAGAAAACAGATAGAAAAAGAAAAATTAGTAACGTTATTTAGATTATATGCAGACTTGAAAGCAACATTTAATTTAGTGGACAAAAAAAGTTGATAAAAGTGACAAGTAAAAATTTGGTAAAAAAAAAACGGAAGAAATTGGAAAAAAGCAGAGCAAACAAGATGTAAAATAAAATTAAGAGGACAGATATAGAATAAATTTTGGTCGTATAAGACAAGGATAAGCCTCGTTTTATTTCATTAATAACAAACTTAAAATAAATGGAAAGATTATAATAAGATAAAATAAAAGTAAATATAAATAAAATATATTTATTGTTATATGCGGACATGGTTTTGCTTGCAGAAAAAGCGGTATCAAGCAATAATTGGATATAGAAATCTGCTTTTCGATGCATTAAGGTAGACAAAGCAAGATATGAAACAAAAATTTCGATAGGAAAGAGAGAGAGAGAGAGAGAGAGAGAGAGAGAGAGAGAGAGAGAGAGAGAGAGAGAGAGAGAGAGAGAAGGAGAGAAGGAAGAGATAGGAAGAGGAAGAGAGATAAAAAGGAGTAATTTTTTTTTAAATAAATATCGTATTTTCCAAATGTTTATTTCGCCTATCCTCTCTATGTATATTTCATAACCACATGGGGATCATAAAGTATTCATTCTTTCATTCATATATTATAACACAAAATACATACGTATGAATTTCAATACTACCACACTAATTTATAAATCTATGTAATTTACAAAACATTTCTAAAAATTTTTTTAACATTTTTAACACTACTTTAATTTTTTTCAATCGAAATATTTACTTCTTTCTTAATGATATATATTACACAATAAACTTAATTCCTGCCGCTCGCTACTAGAGAGCGCTGGCTCCAACACTGATTAGTTTCGACGGTGAAGTCGCATGTCTTTTATAGTTTATACATTGCTGAAAGTGATTCAGTCCTCACAGATTAGAATTCTCGAAACCAAAGAGATCATCCAATTGATTGAAAATAAACCGTAATAAGCTGTTTTTCCGACATGTGCTTTTTCACTACTTCAATCTCAAGAAAACCGCAGCTGAAACACATCGCTTATTATTCGAAGTGTATGGTGATAAAACTCCATCAGAAAGTAGATGTAGTTTGGTTTAAACGCTTTCAATATGATTATTTTGACGATATTCATGAGGCATAAGATCTTATTCTGCATTTGGTGAGAGTAAGAAAATGTGCTGAATTACGTGCTCTTACATGCAAATGAAATTGTTTAGAGCTGATCGCTATCAACAACAATTATGTCGATTGAGTGACGCAAAAACTACCATCCACAGCCAACAATCGACGCAAAATCATTCTTTTTACAACGCTCGACCGCATGTTGCAAAAAGTAGATATTTTTAGAGTTCAAATGAAAAATTCTCCCTCATCCAGCATACTCTCCAAAATTGGCATCGTCAGGTTACCATCTCTTCCGGTCGATGCAACACGCATTTACAGACACACTTTTCTAGTTACGAAGAAGTCGAAAAATAGGTAGATAAATGGATCACCTCGAAAAACAACGCGTTCTACCGTCGCACAGTGGGAAAAAACGCGACGTTAGGGGACAAAAATCTGTAACTACGTCAATTTTCAATCAAATTCAATGAAATTTGGTATCTTATAAGTTTTTTGGTCACTGAATTTGAATTTACTGCTAAAAATTAAAAATTCGATATAGCAAATCTACTATGACTAACAAAAGTGCTATTGAAATGGTTTCGGGCTACATTATATCTTCTAAAAATAAAAAATCCACTAATATGACATAGCATATGACTCTGAACATCACAATTTAAGATCTAGCACAACTTAAGCTTAAATAACATAATCTTAAAATGCTATAATCTCTAAATTCTATAAACCTGAAAACTGCAATTTTAAACCTTTCAACTTTCAATACCACATAACCCCTTATCTATGCACTTAAAAAATGATCTTGCAACTTCAACAAAAATTATATGTGTGTAAAATATAGCTGGGATAGATAAATAATTAGCAAATACCGTGATATGTATATGTATTGTATATAATCAATCTAGCCGATAAAAGTAGAAAGTTTTTCAAATTCTATACGTGACAGCCAAAATTCTAGCAGACACAAAAATTAGCGATACATTTTGGTTGGGATATCAAAAAATCTGTCTATATCAGCAAAAAAATTTTTTGGATGTGCACTAGACTGTTATTAATTAACTGCAAAAATAAATCAATTTAGCACTTTTGTTAGTCATGGTAGGTTTGCTATGTCGAATTTTTAATTTTTGGCAGTGAATTCAGATTCAGCGACCAAAAAACTCATAGAATACCAAATTTCATTAAATTCGATTGAAAATTGACGTAGTTACAGATTTTCGTTCTCTAACGTCTCGTTTTTTCCCACTGTGCGTCGTGGGATTGCCTTATTGTCAGAGAAATGGAAAAAAATGATAAAAAATGGAGAAAATTACTTTGATTAAGGTATTCATTCATCTTCCCTTTGAAACAAATCAATTTTGGAGACAAAAAAACGGCAGGAATTAAGTTTGCCATCTAATAATTATTAAAATTAAAATAAATAATATTAATACTATATTAATACAATAAAACATTAAATGTAAAGCTTCTTAAAGTTTGATAATTATACTTTAAAACAGATTTATTTCACAATTGCTATGTCATACAAAATCTTTACATAGGATTTAAAGAAGAAATTTAAACTTCTTTATCCGCTCATCTTTTCTGCTTATAACTGTTTATACGTTCAATAGTATGTCTTTCAATTGTACTGTTATTGCAATTATGCAACGTTGTGCATAATTAGTAAACATATAATTAATTATTAAACATATTCTCTTACTTTTTATAAAGTTATTCTATAATTGTATACTATCCATATATATAAATGTAGTAGCGGAGACTGTTATATGCTTAAAATATTTTGAAGCAATAAGCAGGTCTTATTGTGTTACCGTGACCATTCTCTGACAAGAAGATGCCGATATCTTCTAACTCTACTTTCGAATGAGCCATAGTGCATTTGAAAGGGGAGGGAAAAAAATAAAAACAGTGTTTTGACTTTTGGGTGAATGGGCCTTAGTTTCTGAGAAAATTGCATCTCAATATGTGCATTTTCGGTCGGTAAGGTAAGTATAATGAAAAGCCACTTTTCGGCATGAAGCGCGGTGGCCGTAGGTACTAAGTGCGCGTTACTGTTTTGTTATCCGTGCGAGCTGGTTTCGAGATCAGCGCTGTAACAATGTTTTTTAGTCTATATATCAATTAAATTAATTTTCTTTATTCTTTAAAATAAAAAATTTTTTTTTGCGATTTTAATAAATTTCTATTATATTATTATAAAAAATAATACATTTTTATTTATTATAAAAGTCGGACATTTTCAAATGCACTATGACTCATTCGAAAGTAGAGTTAGCAGATGTCGGCATCTTGTGAGTTATATTTTGTATCTTTGTAGAATAATTTAGAATGGACGTTATTTTTTTTATTTCACTTTTAATTCTTTCGCGACATTTTTTAAAATATGTTCATAATATTCAAACATAAAAACTTTGTATGTTTTATTTACTTTTATTGCTGTACTAAAATCTACGTCATCTTTGGGAGATTTAAATAAGCATATTCCGAAACATCTGTTTTAAAATAATCTCCAATTTTTACATTCGATTCTCACAGACCTAATCTTGAAAAACAAAAAGTTACACATAATTTTGCTTAAAAGTGTAAAAAATATTTATTTATTTATACTAAAAAGCTTTTTTAATTCTACAAAAATTATTGTACAGTAAACAGTGTCCTCTACTATAGAATATTACATAAAATAACGTATTGTTTAATAAAATTAATAAAATTGTTTTTTTTAAGTAAAATTGTTACTGTTATAACAACATACCCACCCACACATACACATATACACGCACGCACGCACATACGCACAGAGTGCGCCAAATAATACAGTTGCCTATTTCCGTAAATAAATTTTATAAAAAAAATTTTTAACGCAAGTTCTACCGCTTGAAAAGGAGCATGTAATAATAATATCTGTTTAACCTTGGATGGGATTGCCAAGCTGATAAGTCCAACTTAATTTTTTTTTAATAAAAACGCAATTATTATATCTTTTTATAGCTAATATTGACGTTTAAAAAAAAATTTTTTTTTAATCAAGAAATCTTAGAAAATTTCTTTACAAAATTTAAGTACACACTCTGTATATATTTCTATAACTAACATTAATGTACAATAAAACCCGGAGATGGAAAAATGGCTGACGGTAATGGAGAAGCAAGAGGAGTGCTCTCGATAGTTTGATATTAAATTGTGAAAGAAATGATGGAAGACGCGAAAATTAAGTGGAGAAGGTGATCAGGATGTCGAACATTGGAGGAAGGCGGGGGGAGAAGGTTGGAGAGACAGGGAAGATTTCCAAAGTTCAGAGTAAGTGGTCGGCGGATGAGACAGCGATTTTTTGGAGGTGATGACAGCGCGCATGAGCGGATGGAGACGGAAGAAGAGAGGATAGGAAGAACGTGAAATGGAGAGAAGCACTAGAAGTGGAAAAAGTGAGTGGAAGAGTCGGCAGATGGCGCGATAGGAGGCAGGAGGACGAGACGTCGATACATCGCGATCTAGGAAGTGAGCAGCACGGTGTATAGAGAAGATAGGTGGATCGAAAACCAAGAGGACGGAGATTGGGCGACAGGGGCAGATGGATGGCATTAAGAAGTGGGAATGGTGGTAGTAAATTTTGGGAACGCTTATGTTTTCAAAACGCGTGGTCCGTCAAAGAAAAGTGCGATTAGTTGAAAGAGACAGAAAGTGAAAGAGTGAATAAGAGTTTATGAGGAAGAAAATTTGAGTAATGCAAGAGATAGTGAAGGAGCTGAGGAAATCAGAAGAAAAGTGAAGGAGTTGAGAAGTGAAGGATATGGAGAAAATAAGATGAGGAAGAAAAGAAAAAGAAGGAGAAAGTGAGGTTATGTCGGAGGCAGATGAGCGGATAGAAAGAATACAGGAGAGAGTAGTGAGAGGAGAGGAGGAAGAAGCAGAAGAGACGCCGGAGCGGTAAGGAGGACAGGGGAGAAATAGAACGGGAAGAGCAGAAGTGTGGAAAGAAGGTGAGAAAGAAGAAGCAAGACAAAGAGGCAGAGAAGGTAGCGGAGGAAGAGACAGATGGAGCAGATTGTAAAAGGTGAAGAAAAGGGAAGAAAAGGTGAGGTAGAGCGCAAGGAGAAGGGAGATGAGATGATGGAGGAGTGGTGAAAAAAATGACAAACAAGGAAGAAAAGGACGAATGAGAGAAGCAGAGAAAGTGGACTAAGAGGAGGAGGAGGAAAGCGGAGGAGAGAGCCGGAGAAAAAATAGAAGAGAGAGGAGAAGGACAAAGAGAAGAGGAGAACAGCGGAAAAGGAGAAGAGGCAAATGGAAGAAAAGAAGAGAAGAGAGGGAACTCTAGTTCGGAGAATGGTTGAAGATGGTAAACAGGAGAAGAGGGAAGGCTGCGGAGGATGATTATGAGGAAGGGGGAAGAGTGAGGGATATATATGCGTGGAGGGGAGGGAGGGATATTATTTGTAAGATCGCAAATGGCCAGGTCGCGAAGAGTTTGATAAGAGGCAGATATCGATATATCGGATGATTATGTGTAGTAGGGGAGGGAGGAAAAGTATGTAAAGGTCGCCAATGGTCAGACCGCGGTACAAGGTAGAAAAAGTAGAGGGAGGATATTTTATTTTTTATTTTCATTTATAGTGTTTGTTTTTTATATGTAAGCAGGTGACAGAACGGCGAAAGATAGAAAGAAGGAAGAAGAGAGGAGAGAAAAGAGATGGAAGAAAGACGGAGAGCACGAGAAATACGGACCGAGAAGGAAGTCTTAAGAAGAAGGGCGGTAAAAAGGAGAAGTTAAGTTAGAAGCGAGGGCACCGGAAAGAGGGGAAGGTTGTAAAGTCGCATATGGCCAGCGTGACAGGGATTAGAGAGAGGAAAAGAAAGTAAGAGATAGAGATAAAGCAGCTTAGAGAAGATATGATGAAGCGAGAGAAAGAAGGAAAGATAGCTGGAGATGGAAGTCGGAAAGATGGGTCACCGATGAGAATTGATAACTACAATAAAACCCTTAATTCCACTAAACACGAGCGCGCACAAAAAAGTAATGTAAATCCGACCATACAACTTCTTGTGGTACATGGACATTAAAGTTAATGTTTGCAATATTTAAAATTTGTCAATCCTTTTTTCAAAAAATACTTAACAAAACTGAGTTTTATTATACTATTTTGAAAATATCAATGTCAGCTACAGAAATATATACAAAATGTATAAATTTTGTGAAAAAATTTCGTTTATCCAAAAATTTTTTTCAAAATTCTAGATAAAATTAGAGACTATTTTAGGCAACTTTAGAATAAATTAATATTACTATATCTTTTAATGTTTCTTAATTATACAAAGTTTAAATTTTGAAATTAAATTTTGGAAAGTACTAAAGAAAAAAACAATATAAACTAAGTAGCATATAATACTTTTGACTGTAATAATTTAGCTTACTTAAAATATAGAACACGAATCATAATTGTGCACAGAATGCGGATTTGGAAGGTATATCGTTTCTAATTATTTATTTTTTTATAAAAATTTAAGAATTACACGAAGATGTACGTAGAAGTGCATATTTATTGTTGATTGTCGACATTTTATATTATCAAAACTTAGAAAAAAAAAAATAATAATTTTGTCCGACAAAATTTTAATTTAAAATTCTAAAATTTTTTCTGTAAGTTATAAATTCCATAAAAATCCATTTTTTAATAATAAAAAAATTTGCTTAAAATTCGGTTTTGCCAGTTTTTCGCGGTAGCGTACACTTTGTATGTAAAACATAGGGTTTTTATTTAAAAAATTAAATTGATCTTGATCTAAGAATCTTAGAAACTCGAGGTCAAACAGATATAACTATTAAATGCATCTTTCTAACAAATAATACTTCTTTTTAATTGAACTGAGCTAGAAAGAATTTTTATTGGTCTTTTTACTAGTCTTTATCGCTCTTAATTATATCTTTGACGACAATAAAGTTTTTTTTTATTTTGTTTTTATAAGCCTTACAGCTTTTATCTAAAGCATTTGATATAAAATGCATTATTTTTATGAGGACGTATCTAGACTTTTGTCACATGCTTCCCCCCCTACCCGCACGCACGCCGCATGCACGCATGTACACACATATGTATATATACACACACATCCCGCGCGCACAGGTGTGTGTGTGTGTGTGTCTGTGTTCCTTCCTATCTAAATATAATTATGAAAAAAGTATCCTTATATTAATATTTCACAACAGGGATAACTATAACCATTTTCAAAAAACTTTTGTGCATAGGTAAATTATCTTAAAAACATCCAAATTTTATTCCTATATTGATCTCAACTAGCACTTTATATAACATTAACATCTTTCAAATGTCTTTAAGTATTAGCTTATCTAAAAGTTTGTAATATAAACATCTGGTCCATTAGAATTGTATCAACATATAATGCTTATAGAAAATATATAGATACATTGATTCAAGTTTCAGTAATGATATGACAATTGTAGTACTAAAGTACTACAAGAGACTATTAATAAGACTAACTAAGAAAAAGGTCAATATTCCAAATACGCTTACAATATTATAATTTTTAACAATTTATAATATTTTTTTTCGCCAAAATTTTCATTTAAAATGGAATAACAGCGCTATATAAAATAAAATAATTAAACAGTCATGTGTGCGTATATTTACGTTCATTATATTTTTTTAAAACTATTGCTTTTACCTTTTATAATAATAAAAAGGTATAATAATTGCGTATAGTAATAATTTTAATTATTTTTTAAATACAAATTTATTAAATATAAGTTAATTAAAACAAATTTATTAAATATAAGTTAATTAAAAAGCTCAGTAAAAATCAATTCCAATATTAAAAAATTAAAGAATCTTAATACTCATTAGCATATGTAATTATAAATTAATTGCATATAATTAATAAAGTTTTGTGTACATCGAATAATAATAAAATACATTGTATACTTCTCCAAAATAATATACAGACAATTCAATTACGAAAAATACATCTTTTTATGTATATATATTGCAATACATTTTTCTCATTTAAAAAATAATACATATTAGTACATATTTATACATATTTATATATGTATAAAATTTATTTTGGAATCATATCATTTCTCTCCTTTTTTATAGTACAATATAATACATATACTACTAAAATTAATTTAATATTTGTATACACTTTAACAGTAAAATATAAAAAATTATCGGCAATTTTTTATACGTGTATATCATGAAGAATACTATTCTTGATCATATAAAATATAATATGATCAAAACACAGATACAGACGCACGCGCAGGTGTAAATGAATTAGTATCAAATATTCTAAGTATTCTGATAAAATATTTAAAAACTTTTATATAAAGCGTCTAAAAATACATAAAGTATGAAATAAAAGAAATGTCATTATAGAATATCTCAAAAACAAAGCAATTAATTTTATGTATATATGTTGAAATACATAATAAAAAAAATATAGAATATTTTATAAACCATTAATTTTCTTATAATTGCTTTATGTATTATGTATACTTTAGTAGTTTTATATATAAAATAATTAGATAAATCATATTATGTAAAAAATCTTTGTTTAAAAAATGGAACTTTCGTAATCTTAAAAAATCAATTTTTTAGAAAATTAATTTTATAATTATTTATTTATTTCAAACAGCAATCTGTTCTTTATAGTTGCACTATTAAACTAGAGTAAGAAATTAAAGACAAGTATATTTTTTTCTTATTCTAACTTATTTCATTAGTTTAGTGGTATAGTTCAGTGCTGCTATAACAAATACAAATTTTATTTAAAATATTATTTGTCAATTGTTTCGTAAAAGATATTCTAATGTTTAATAATAAAATTCTTCCTGTTTCAAAATTAATGGCTTCTAAACTTATGCTTATATGAATATTTTTTATTGAAATGTTTTATTAAAATTGAAATATCTAGAATATTTAACACTTATTAATTTGCACGTACCTCACACATAGAGATAACCAAGGAATGATAAAAAAATTTCTAGCATATTTATATGATAGATAGTAATTTCACATTTAAAATTACATAATTTGTTATATTTTAGAGGAGTCCTCGGGAGTGTTTCTCTTCATGTACATGATGGTTCACCAAAACATCAAGCGAGGTGTTACAGATTATTCACGTTAGCATTAAAAAATTTGTTTTAATTGATCGAATAAAAGTTTATTTCGTAAAATAAAAGTAAGCAAGCGAGAGAAGTAACAAAATGAGTCAAAGTAATTCAGTTAAAAAAGCAATCAGCAAGCGGAAGGTCCCATGTTCGATTCCTGATCTAGTCTCCTCGTTCCGATACTTTTCTCGTCAAAGACACTGTACGCGGCACATTTTAGGGCCGGTTGTTCTATCTTCAAATAAACTATCTATGAGGTATATCTAACATTCTAACAGTTAAAAATTTTACTAGCACTATTTGTCAAATTTGTCGATAAAGTTTATTTCCCTGTTAAATAATCTGTACTATAAAGTAAATTACACAGCACTTATATGATAGATAAATGTGGTGAAGATAGAAAGCATATGGAAGCTGCATTAATTAGATTATTAGATGCATTGTTTTATTCGATAGCATGATTTCTAAAATAAAGTATCTTTATTTACAAAGCACATACTATACATTATAAAACATAACCTCTAAATAAAAAATTATGTTCAATATTAACCTATCAGTCCTACCCAGATAGCCAAGCGAGATTAAGCATATCAGGCAAATTAATGCACTGCATGTATGTTGTGAACTTGCCCACAATTTACTGTCATTGTAATTTAACGTGGAACAAAGTTAACATCAGGAGAGCAAATAACCTTCATAAGTTTATAAAATTATAAGTGCATGCATTAAGAAATAATAAACTTGTCACATTGACAGCAATTGTGCATGTTGACAACTTGCCGTCAGTTTGTTGAATTCTAATGTAGAATTTTATATGATGTCAGAACAACAGACAGTTTGAGGAAACACCTTGGCTTTAGTTTGATAAAATTAATAGGGAATAAGTGACAGCAAAATAACAACACGTTGCCTTTATTTAGCTATCTGGGTACTTTTCATTTTTTCTTCAATAAGAGCTAACATTATTTAACCCGTTGTGATCACTGGGGGTGGACTCCATGCTAAGTTTACAATTACGTATCTCTAAACATAAAAAAAACAAATTTATTCATGCTATTTTGTTTCCTATAAATTACTTCTTTAAGTTTACATTTTTTGTCATAATAAATCATTTCAAACTTCAAAATCAATACTTTTTTTTTTAAACCCACTATTTAACTAATTTTTTATGAAAATATACTGTCTTGGAAATACAACGTTGAAATTTTTGTGCAAAATAAATAAAATGACAACTGGTTTTCTACGTGGAGTTCAAAGACCTGGCGTGACCATTATAAAATTATTCAAAGATGTGACCACAACGGGTTAAACAAAACGTTTGCAGAACTGAAATGATCTTATAAATTCTACATTATCTATTCTTTAAACAAGCAGGACACAGACAAACTGTATATCGTTTATGAATCATCACTATTTCTTCATCAGAGTCTTATCTTTGTTATTATCTTTGTCACCATAAAGAAATCGATTTTTTCAGAATTCCGGTTCCATTTTTAATACATAAGTTCTTTAACAAAACATTATAGATAATCGAATAAATCGCATTTTGATTTAATGTATCTTGCATATGCGTTTATCTTCATTACATTTATCTGTCAGACAAGTGCCGTAATATACTTTATACTATAAAGTATATTACGACACTTTAGACTATAAAGTATATTTCGCCTCCCGCTATTCCTCTTGCCCCGCAGCGTCGCACGTAGCCTACGAACCATCGAAGTAGACTGCGCGCAGCGCTGCGGGACAAGGAGAATAGCAGGAGGCAAAGCCTGCTGAAATCGGCCGAGAAGTGCATTTGTTACCTCTGCTTTATAGATCACTTATCAGAAAGATAAATTTCGTCAACTTAAACAGCATCAGTAAAATTTTTAAGCATTAAATAAATTATTTCATGGTTTATCCAAAAATGGAACAACTATCCTTTAGTGATAGGTCTAGGATAGCTAAGGTCCACTTGATGCTAAAAACGCTTTAAAGCATTTTTTGATTTGTCAATTTTAGTTTTTGTTCCGATTGGTCAATAAAATGCTTTAAAACCTTTTGTAACATAAAATAGACCACAACCATACTTTGTCCAAAGGTACATATTATCTTTAAGCTCATATTGACTAAGCTTTAGTAAACATGTAAGTCAAATTTAATTGTTTCCGTGCTTTAGAAACAAATTTGTGGTATCACGAGACACGGTAGTATCTCGTGCGAAGTGTACGCGCAGCGCGAGACCGTGTATCTTTATTAACCCTCTGCTTACACACCTTATTTTTCTCCCGATTCCTACACACAGGGGTTACGCTAACCCCAAAATTTCGTTGATTTATATCTCCAAATGTATTTAATCAATTTTAACTTCTTTTTTTTATCAAAAGAAAAAAATCTCAGAATTATGATGGTCTTGGTTGAAAAGTCGAAGACATTAAAAGAAAAGAGATTTTTTGAAAAGAATAAAAAAGGAACAAAAAATTTTTGTAAAAATTTGCCTTTTCTTCAAACGCCCGTATTTATAAAAAAAAAAAATATAGATAAAGTAATTAAAATGGTGATTAATGGAAAGGGGAAGAGTTGTACTTTAAGAATCTATCGTCAGTTTTTTTATTCTGTTCAAAAAATATATTTATTTCGTAATGTGAATTTAGTAAAAAATGAATGCAGTTTAAACACAATAGTAAAAGAAAATAGTAATATTTATTTAAAAAACATAATTATTAATATAAAAAATATTTATTCCAAAAGATTTTATTTGTTATAGAAAAAATGTTTAATTTGTAATGCTACAATTGCAGCATATTTTCGCAAAGTGATCGCAACATTGGTAATATATATAAGTACTGTATGCGTAAATGATACGTAATGGGGAAAAAAAAAACTTTTACTTACCCCTCAAATTTGGAACTTTTCTATTTTTTGTTACGTTCCCTACACATGGGGTAACTGTAACCTCAATATACATTTTCGATGCTTCTACTTCTGTTGTTTTCAAAACATTGACAACGCCCAAAGAGGAATAAGTAGAGCACAGTTCAAACTCCCCCCCCCCCCAGTCCCAGCGTCCCCTTGCTAAATACTTTTAAGTAACGGGCATTGTTCATAATCGACTGGGGTTACCGTAACCTTATGTGTAGGCAAAAGGTTAATATCATAAATATAAACAATTTTGTATCATGCATGACTTATTGGCTTCTACGTGTTGCATTTGTTAAATATGATCTGAATAGAGTAATTGATTCTTCAGATAAAAAGAGCATTAACTTTTACAACATCAAATACATTTTTTACGTTAGTTCCAGGATTTTTTAACTATCCAAATATAATATCAGAATATCAAAATTCAAAATAGTGAATCCAATATGGCAGATTAATAAATCAAAAAAGATTAATTTTTTGACGAATCTAGAAGATCTCTATTATTTTCATATAATTACATCACGACGTTTTGATCAGTACTTTTGATCATTATCAAGTGAAAAAATTTAAATATTACATTAAAATGATCATTACAAAAACACTAATAAATCTACAAATCCGTACCCGCGAATTATTCATTCATATACTAAAATAAAAAAAACGACATAATGCAAAACAATTTTGTTAAAAACTATTGTTATTATAATGACACAATAACAGTATTATAAATACAATATAAGTTTTCAGTATCCATTTTGTAACTTAAGTCTTAATTTTTTTAAATAAAAAGTATTTCAGCTATCTCTTAATTTTTTCTATTCTTTTCGAAAGTAAAGTTTTGTATAAAACTCGTGGTTTAGACCATTAAAAATCATGGTTGTGTACTACATGTTGTTCCCTGACCATTGAATAGTTACTTTTATATTTCTAACATCGTCGCAGTGTTTAACTTGTGTTTCTATCTTTTTGTTTATCCAATGTACATATCGCATATGGCAGATTAAAATTCGGAACAATAATTGGATTCTTACAAAAATTAATATTCTAAGGTTTTAGATCTCTGATTACGATTACAAAGTTAGATTTTGAAAATTTTGTTTCATTCCATGGAATTATATATTTTGATATTTTAATACAAAATTTAATTTTAGCAAGCCTGGAATTTTTAAAATAACTATTCCGACCTTTTGTTAATTTAAACCATTTTAGATCAGCCCGATTTCAATTTCGATATTCTATAACATATTTGAATAACATATATCCCAAAAACTTTAACAAAAAAATCAAGTAAATTTAAAAAACCTTTTATAAAGCAATGACACAAAAATTGTATTTTTGCCATATTGCAAAATTAAGACTTTTTTATTCAGTATGATAAATACTATCTATCATATAAATATTTTTTTGTTACATGTGCACGGAAAGTCATCCATTACGCAGCCCTTTTTCGATCGAAAAATCGCCATTTTTCTATGGAATAGTTATTCATTATTTACCGTTTTTGTCTTATCAATAGATAGCACAATCAGTGAAATAATACATTCCCGCATTACTTTTCCGCACATTTCTCCTCATTATTACACTCACATGCGCACATCATTTCGCAGCATGCGTATACAAATTTTCGTAGAATTATCGATGCTTCATCGCTTTTGCAAACCTATCCTTAGTTAACCTATCAATTAATTTTCTTCGAAAAAGGGATGTAACGATTCTTTATGCACTTGTAACAAAAATATCATGTGTAACTAGTGCGGTTCGACTATCATCTACAAGTGCGAGAAGTGGACGCATGAACTAAAAGCAAATTCTCGCACTTGTCGCACAATATACTATTTTAAATATTCTGTATATACAAACACGCGCGCGCGTACATACGCACATATACGTATACGCGCAAGCCCTTCTTCCATACACATATATCGTTAAATAAGCCATATTCGTTTCAAATACTCTTTTATATCATAATTAAAATAAATAAACAGATATGCAATGTTAAGTATGTAATTAAATTCATTAAATTTTTACCAATAATTCTTCACAAATTTTCTATTTTTAATTTAATTAGTGATCTATCATTCAATAGTAGAGAAAAATTATTCAATAATTAATCAAGGTTAAGTAAAGTTAAGTATATTTTATATGTATCTCACATTAAATTCACTATAAATAAATTTATAGATTATGCATATGTTACTTTAAATAATCTCATATTTTAAATATGAAATTTGTTACTATAATTTGTGCCTATCACAGAAATGTTGTTTTTGTCATTTGATATTAAACAGATATTTGTAAATAAATGAATTAATATTCATATATATGTACATACATACGTACATTCGTATATACATCCATATTCGCGCGCGTAATAGAATAAGATCACATTTATGCGTCATGTTTTTTCTTAAATTCCTATTTTTAATCTTTTTATCAAAGAGCAAAAAATTAAGTAATTATAGATTCAACCAATCATCAGCATATTTTTAATAATACTTAATATCATAATGGCAGTATTAATAACAAATGGAATAACAATGGCTATACCATGTAACATTAGACATATAAAATGCAATAAATCATTATAATTATACGCGAGTAAATGTCATATATAATTCTCAAAGAATGTCTTATTATGGCATAGTCTTGCGGAATTAGAGGCATGGACGCAGACACAGGAAAAATGAGTAGAAAGACGAACGATTCACTCCTGTTAGAGGGCAGCCAAAGTAGCACTATCATCTTCCATTGTCTGTAAACATGTGAAATATCTCTCTTTTTGGCGCTTAAAAAACCATGCGATGCTAGACAATCGACAACTGTACATTTCATGCGTCACTCAGAATATCTAGTAAAATTATGTAACAATAGTATTTACATGAATTTATGAGTTTCATAAAAAATGCTTCAGTTTCTATTCTTTGATGAAGAAATGTTAATAAAAAAAATGTAAATAACATAGTAACATTGAGAAATTTGGAAATTATATTAGGCCAATAAAATGTGTAAAAACAAATCATTTAAACATTAAATCAAAACATCTTTTATTTCAATTACTCTTATTGTTTTTTTAGAACTGAAGATACTCGTTATTTTCATAATAAAATATAATAAAATTTTAACAATAAATAATAAAAAATCTAACAAAAATTTTGTAAAAATGCAATAAATTTTTATAAAATAATTCAAAATATAACAAAACATTTTCTCTTTCCTCCTATCTCTCTATTTTTGAATATTTACATTTCATGCAAAAATGCACATTTATATGTTGTAGCATTCACATGTACATGTGTATACATATAAATATTGTTAAAACAAAATTAATTGTATTAAAATACATTGGCGCAAAAAAAATGAGACAAAAATTTTGACCAAATTTTTAGACAATCTTCAAAGTATTGCAACTTTGCGAAAAATCATCCAAATTACATGTACTCTTTTTAAATTAAAGAACAAAGACTATACTTTGAGAAACTAGACAAAAGTTTGATTTGTTAAATATGAACCTTTTGTATCGCATGAAAACCAAATGTTTTTTTTAATTAAAAAAAGTAAAAGTTTGTTATCGTTTTTCACAAGTTTCTCGTTAAAATCTGGCTATTATTAATCCAGATTCTTAAAGTTCATTTTTTCTAAGCAATTAAAAAAAACATGTCAATACAATTTTTTGTTAATTGCGACTATAAAATACTTTATAAAATACTTTTGCACTTCATTTTAGGGTATTTTAGCGAATAAATGCGGTATTTTTTTAATATCATAAATTTTTAGTAGAATAAAAGTTTATTTTGATTTCCCTTTCGGGGTTACCAGAGTGTTTTTAAAGGGCCCACCAAATCCCTTACAATTTCGTATCTATACATACATACGCCTCTACAACAGCAGTACATATAACAAACATAAAATATAATACAGTACAAGACTAACACATTTGTAGCGGAGCGGAAGTCACTCTGTCCCCCAACTTCTTCCCTATCAAAACTTTCTTACAATACATTACATATCTAATCCCCTCCTACCGACCTGGCCATTGTGCAGCCTTACAAACATTTACCCCCCCCTTCCACGGCCTCTATACTCCTTTCTCCTCCTCCCCTTTTTCTTATCCTCCTCTTCTTCCTTCTCCTTTCCTTCATCCCCTCTTGCTGTCTCCTCCGGTCCTCTCTATGCCATTTCCAAATATCTCGTTCTCCGCTCTATCCTGTCTTCTCCTGCCTCTCCTCTCTCGTGCACCACACCTCTCGGCATTCTCCTTGCACCTTTGCCGCTTTTCGCTCCATTGTCATTCCTCTCTTCATTTCTGTTCTTTACCTCTTTTTTAACCCCTTTCTCCCTTGCTCTCTACCTTCCTTGCCTCGCCACCTGCTATAATAAACAACATTTCATAAATAACTGTTACAACCATACTCGGCATTAATCCCTCCTCTCTCCCCCCTATATTTCCTCTGCCCCCCCCCCACATCACTTCTTCTCTCCCCGACTCTCCTCGCCCCCTTCATCTCTCTTCGCTCACTCACTTCCCTCTTCCTCCTTCCCTCGATTTCCACCTCTTCCCCTCTATCCACAATTCCCTGTTTGTACCCACAACGGTTCTTCCTCACGCTCTCTCCAACCATGCTGCCTCCATCATCCTCTACTTCCTTTTTCTCTCCTCCATACTGAGATCCTCTTCCAACCATTGTCTCTTTTCCTTTGCCTCTTCTATCTTCTCCGCTCTCTCCCCTATTATCTTCCTCTCTTCTTCGTCTCTGCTCCTCTCCGCCACCAGTCCCCAACGTCTCCTTCACTCCGCCCACTCTTTTCCCCGGCCCTCTCTTCTTTCTCGTCTTCGTTCCCTTTCCGCCTCTCCTCCCGCTTGTCACCATCCGACCGTCTTTCTTCTTCCCCTCTGCTTTCTCCTCGTTCTCCCTGTTCGCTTCTCCATTTCTTCCCCTCTTTTCTTCCTCGTCTGTATCCAAATCCTCTTCTTCCGTCTCCAACCTCTCCAGCCTCACCTCCTGACTTCTCAATTTTCCCCTAACCTCTTTTATCTCTTTTGACATTTCCACTCTCAGCTTTCTTAATTCTCTTCCCATCTCCTCCATCCCCCTCTTAATCGCACTTCCTTCCCTCACTCTGTCCTCTCCCGTCTCCTTCATTATCTCGTTCTCTTCTCCTCCTTCTAACTTTCGTCTCTGCTTCTATTTCACCTCGCCTGCTTTCTCTCAGTCTGCTATAACTATCTCTGCGCCGGCTATCTTTTCCTTTCGACGGACCATGTGTTATGAAAATCTACGTTCTCAAAACTCGCTACCGTCTGCCGCCTCACTCCTACCAATCCATTTTCCACCATCTTCACCATCTGCCATCAGCGCCCTCTCTCCTCGCCTCGTCATCTGCCACGCTTCCGTCTTCATCTCCTGAACCGACTCTTCTTTTCCGCCCTCTCACTGTCCTCTTCTTCTTCTTCACGGCTACATTACTCCATATTCTTTTCTCTCACCTCCGAAACTCCACCAGAACATCTTCTCATATCTTTCCTTTACCGCCATCCTCCTGCTTCCCTCCAATCGCCCGACCACTACTCGTCCTCTTCTTCCCAAATTTTCACTTTCCTGCTCTCCTCCTCACATCCATCATCACCTCACTACTCCTCACTTCGGAGCCTCTAAAATCACAACTGATCTCACCGACGCCATTCCGCCCTCCCTTCTCATAAATTTTTAGTATAAATATAATATTGCACATTGATTTTATTCGTGTTTAACTCAAACATACCGCCGTCATCAGAGTGACCCAATGTGCACCATGTGGAGATTGACGATCGGATTTTGCACATCATGTGGCTCTGAAATTTATCGGTGAAAATTTGCACTTACTGATCTGAATATAGCGAATAGCTAACACGCTAATTTTATTGAAGTCAACAGAAGATTCGCCATTTTAACAGCCTACTCAGATCACACATAAATATACACATATTTATACATGAAAAATAAAAATTCAAATTTTATTTAAAAAATCGGCCTTTTTCAGGACTACATAATGTGCAAAATCCGATCGTCAACCTTCATGTGGTGCACATCGGGTCACTCTGATGACGGCGGTATGATTGAGTTAAACACGAATAAAATCAATGTGCAATATCATATTGATACTCAAAATTCATGATATCCAAGAAATACCGTATTTATTCGCTAAAATACCCTAAAATGCAGTGCAAATTTCAAATTCGTGTGCAATCAGTAAAAAACATCGTATCGATGATTTTTTTAATTGCTTAGAAAAGAATGAACTTTAAAAATCTGGATTAATATTAGCAAGATTTTAACGAAAAACGTAAAAAATAACACTTTTACTTTTTTTCAATTAAAAAAGTTATGTGTACATATTATACTCATTATATGTGTAACAATTGTAAAAAGCCTACAAATTATTATATGTAATAATATTTTGTACTTAAATTAATTAAATTACAAATTTAATTAATATATTTTAAAAAATTATAATTAGCACCAAGATTTAGCTGCAACCGTTTAGGCTTTCTCAACCTTATCGGTATGTTTAGACATCTATCAGTCTAAGAATTTACTGATTATATGTAATGTTGCAAACAGGTTATAAAAATATATATTCTAATATATAAAATTTATCCAGAATCAGAATAAAACATTGTTACATTAAAATAACATTCAATAATTTTAAAATAACTAATAAAAATAACTTTTCGATTAATTATGATTTATTTTTATATAATTTCGTTATTGTGAGTTGCCCTACTTGAGTACAGTTCATAATAATATCAGAACAACAAATTAATGCAATTAAATGTGTTTTGTATAATTGGATTATTAGATAGCAATAACTGTACTTACGGTACAGTTGTAACGGATTAAGTAGTGTAGTACGTTAAATAGTACGTTAAACAGTTATCATGAATTTTTTAATTTTACATCTTTTAATTAAAAAAAAATTTATCTTAAATGTTTCAGATTATTGAAAAATTAATGAATCTCATTCAAATATGGATTTTAAATTATTATTTTATATAGAAATAAAGACACAAATACAAGAATGTTACACAAGTAAAATATCATTGTTTTGCACACACGCACGCACAAAACATTTTTTTTTAATTGACTCTTTATTGTTCTCGTATGAGGTAAACATTTAATTCACATTAAAATTTTTTTATTTTACATAAAAATTGATTCTGAAGCTTCCTTATTTATTTACAATCTTCTAGAATATATTTGTATGATTGTTTTCTCAAGTCTGATTCATATAATCTTTGCTAAAGATTTTAAAAGTGTTAAAAAGTCAGATTTATGTAATCAGCAAAAAAAGAAACTTACATTTTTTTAACGGATTGCCAAAGAAATAAAAAAACTGTAAGCTTGTAATTTAATATTTTATATAAGTATGCGATGAAAGATAAAATATGCAAAATATAAAGAAAAAATAATATTCTTACAATAATATTATTAATTAACCCTTTAACACTTTAAAGTCGTATCTGTATATTTTAGATCACGCTAAAACCGAATCCGAGGTCAAAATTAAAAAATTCAAAATGGCGGATTCAATATGGGGAACGTCAAACAAAAAAATTTAAAATTCGGGGATAAAAAAATACCATATTCTTCACAAAATTTGTAATAAAAAGATCTCTTTCGGTTTTTCGCTAAAATGTATAGTTTTTGATAAAAAATTCTCGAAATTATTTCTTAAAATTATTTTATTCGATATTTTGTAGCCGTCATTTTTAACTTTACATTTTTCAGGTTATTTTCATAATCAACAATCCAAATAATCATTAAGTACAAAATTCTACACAATTAACTCATAAATTAAGTGAAATTATTTTTATATGTCGAAAATAGCATTTTTGCAATATATTTTGTTAAATAAAAAATAATAACAATATACTTTCTGCAACTTCATATAACTTAATATAACTTAGTTCATCTTTAGAAACTAAAATTATGATCTAGAAGTTTATTTACATTTAAAGGACTTTTAGAACAAAGGACCCCGCACACATCTTATGGAAAAGTGTTCCCGGTCAAATTGGCTGAAAGTGAGATATAATGTACTCCATGACGCGCTGATCAAATATGTCCATAGGACCAGGGTCTGAAAATCTCTACATTTTGATATACGGAGCTTTGAATGTTGAAAATATGACAGTTTTGATTATCGTGTCTTGTAGATTATTGGATTCCTTGATGCGGTGGGCCGTGCTATAGCTAACATACATGTATATACACTATATATAGTGTGTATATACATGTATATATATATAGTGTATATAGTATATATAGTGTATATAGTGTATACAGTGTATATACATGTAGTGTATAGTACCGTAGTATAGTGTATAGTACTGTATATAGTGTATATACATATATGTTAGCTATAGTACGGCCCACCGCATCAAGGAACCCAATCACGAGACACGATAATCAAAAATGCCATATTTTCAACATTCAAAGCTCCGTATATCAAAATGTAAAGATTTTCAGACCCTGGTCCTATGGGCATATTTGATCAGCACGTCATGGAGTACATTATATCTCACTTTCAGCCAATTTGACCGGAAACACTTTTCCATAAGATGTGTGCGGGGTCCTTTATCGTAAAAAAGAGCATTTTTCATCATTGTTTATTTGTTAATAATTGCAAAATGCATGATTGATGCAGAGTATAGTAGTATAGTGTAACTAGTATAGTAACAGGGTAATGAAAATGCAAATTAAAAAATAATGCATTACTTATTATTTTTTTAATAAATAATTATTTCTTTACTCATTAATTATTAAAAAAGTAATGCGTAATAAAAAAAATCGCATTACTTATTTCAAAAGTAATGCGTAATGAAAAATATTGCATTACTTATTAAAAAAGTAATGCGTAATGAAAAAAATCACATTACTTATTAAAAAAGTAATGCGTAATGAAAAAAATCGCATTACTTATTAAAAAAGTAATGCGTAATAAAAAAAATCGCATTACTTATTAAAACAGTAATGCGTAATAAAAAAAATTGTATTACTTATTAAAAAAGTAATGTGTAATGAAAAAAATTGCATTACTTATTAAAAAAGTAATGCGTAATGAAAAAACTCGCATTAATTATTAAGAAAGTAATGCGTAATTAAGGATCTTCGCATTAGTTATTGAAAAAATATTTTTTAATGAAATAGTAATGCATTACAAAAAGTAATGCATTACTTTAATTAATCTTTATTACTTCAAGCATATATACAAAGTAATGCATTATTTAGAACCCTGTCAATTCGTGACCACATAATTTGAATTTTATGTTACATTTTATTTTTGATTCGGTTTAAGTCAAGTGCATGCTCATTATTTCATATTGAATAAATGTATGAAAAATATCCGAAAATGTTGTTTTTTACGGTTAGCATCATTGTTAATTATAATTCAATCTAATTGAACTCGGACTGCAAAATATTTTAATATCGAATTAATTATTTAAAAAATAATGCGTAATAGGAACAATCGCATTAATTATTTCAAAAGTAATGAAAAAAATCGCATTACTTATTTCAAAAGTAATGCGTAATGAAAAAAATCGCATTACTTATTTCAAAAGTAATGCGTAATAAAAAAAAATCGCATGACTTATTTCAAAAGTAATGCGTAATAAAAAAAATCGCATTACTTATTTCAAAAGTAATGCGTAATGAAAAAAATCGCATTACTTATTAAAAAAGTAATGCGTAATGAAAAAAATCGCATTACTTATTAAAAAAGTAATGCGTAATAAAAAAAATCGCATTATTTATTAAAAAAGTAATTTGTAATGAAAAAAATCGCATTACTTATTAAAAAAGTAATGCGTAATGAAAAAAATCGCATTACTTATTAAGAAAGTAATGCGTAATTAAGGATCTTCGCATTAGTTATTAAAAAAGTATTTTTTAATGAAACCGTAATGCATTACAAAAAGTAATGCATTATTTAGAACCCTGTATAGTAGTGCATAGTTCTAACATTAACAAATATAGAACGGTTTATTTCACGATCATATGATGTAACAGACCTCAGTTATATTTAAAAAACCGAAGAAAATGAGGTGAAAAATATACTTCCCACCGTCCCTGAAAAAGTTAATTGCCAAATTAAATTTTTTCAGTACATTTTCTTGAAACTTTGCATATCTACGTTTTTTGGATCGCTAATTCCAAATATGAATTCAAATTTTTCAAATTGTATATGACAAATTTAATAAAGTCATGAGCTAGTAAATTAGTTAAAATCTGGGTATTTTTGCAGTAAATCCATTTCTTAAGTTCTGTTACAGATTTAATTGTAAAATTGAATAATACGGAGAGAATTTTCTCTTAAATTTTACTTTCAAAATCTGGTAGTTGTGGAATAATGTGTAACCTCGAGAAATTTTATTATACTATTTAATAAAATTTACTAAAAATATAGTTAAATTTTAGTATACTTTCAGTAAAATTTACTAAAAGTATAATAAATTTTACTAAAAAGTATAGTAAAATTTCTTGAAGTCACACATTATCCCACATTATCCCAATTATCAGATTTTGAGGGTAAATTTTAAAAGAAAATTCTCTCTGTGTAAAGATAAATCAAAATTTAAAATGGCAAATACAATAGGGCTGCCTACATACTGGTATAATACTTATAGTAACTTTCAATATTCATGAATTTCTTAAAAACAATACATCTAAACGAAATATCATAAAAAACCGTTTATATGGTAAATTTTATGTAGAATGCGGTTATATTTTTCTAAACTTAAAATTTTCAGTTTTCAATATTTCCATCCACCATGTTGAATCCACCATGTTGAATCCACCATTAAAAATTTTTCAGTTTTGACCTCAAATTAGTAATCAGCGAACCCTAAAATCTTTTATACCTAAAAATGATCAAACTTAATATAAAATTCTAAAAAAAATTGATTTCTTTTATTTAAAAAAAAATCGCTTTTCTTCACATTTAAATTGTTATAAATAATCACTAAAAGACAATTAGTGCAAAAAATTTTAGAAATATATAAACTAAGTATTTCTGTGCCAAAAAAGTTAAACATCACCATCAATATTCTGAAACAATTTTTTTAACATAATAAAAGAAATATAAATGATAAAATTTAATTCGCCAGTGAATTCAAACAATATTGCTTATTTTAAACGACTTGACTGATCACTTTTATTTTTACTATTAAATCAATATGTTAACACGACGTTTCGACCCTTGTTTTGAGTCCTTATCAAGTGTAATCTATAATTATAAAAACATAATGTATAAACTAAAATATAATATCTATCTAATTTCTTATGAATCTAATGTAACAAATATAAAAGTACTTCGACTGGTGCAGTCTTAAAATTAAGTAAATAAAAGAGGGACATGCAGACGAGACAGAAATTTTTGCGATTATCCAGTCTTTGCAACAAATTCTTTATTTTCTTAACAAATTTTCATATTTTTTCTCTAACAAAATTCTGTCGACATTAAAAATAACGGATCCAATATAACTGCCAAAAGTGCGAAAATAATTATTTTTGCGATGACTCTTTCAAACAAATTCTGTTTTCTAAATGGATTTTTATATTTTCCCAAACAAAATTCTACCGACAATTCAAAATAACTGGGATTCAAAGTGTTGGATTCAATATGATTGTCCGAAATTACAAAAAAATATTTTCGTAATAACTATTTTTTCATTGCTGCTATCATTCATGTTTTCCTACATCTGAACCTGTCAGAACAAATGGCGGATTCATAATGGCAAACCAAACCCAGATAGTACAGGACGTCCTCAGGATCATCCTAAATATGTCCCGGGATGTCCTGGGTTCTTGTCAGGATATAATAGTTGTATTATTGTAAATATTTTATATAAATATTTTATGTATAAATTTGACTTTTAAAGTAAGTTTAGAATGTTAGATTCTGTAATAGTATTAATATGAATTAAAATTCTACTCATGTCCTGAGGATATATCCCAGATAGCCAAATGAAGGTAACGTGTTGTCATTTTGCTGTCACTTATTCCCTATTAATTTCATCAAACTAAAGCCAAGGTGTTTCCTCAAACTGTCTGTTGTTCTGACATCATGTAAAATTCTTCGTTAGAATTCAACAAACTGACGGCAAGTTGTCAACATGCATGCACAATTTTCTGTCAATGTGATAAGTTTATTATTCCTCAATGCATGCACTTACAATTTCATAAACTCATGAAGGTTATTTGCCCTCCTGATGCTAACTTTGTTCCACGTTAAATTACAATGAGAGCAAATTGTGGACAAGTTTACAACATTACATGCAGTGCATTAATTTGCCCGATATGCTCAATCTCGCTTAGCTATTTGAGATGTATTATAGCTGAAAACGTTATTCTAAAAATATTGTATAAAGTTTCATTAGCTACAAAATGTCTGAAGATAAACTTAAATATGATGACTGTATAAATACCAAACATTTTAGATAACACAGAATGTTCTGAGAATATAATATCCTGAAAGTCTTCAGGACATCCTAAGACAGTCCTCAGGACATCCTAAGACAGTCCTCAGAACGTCCTAAGATAGTTCTCAAGACATCGTACAAAAAATCCTCAGGACATCCTACGAAAGTCCTCAACACATCCTAAAACAGTATTCAGGGACATCCTGGACGTATATTAATTTTTGAAAAAGACGGTAAATTAATATAGCAAGTGAGAAATCTTTTAATATCGTACGTATTTCTAGAATGTATTGCAAAATCAAATGTGTAAAAATGTCGACTTCAAAGTCAGATTGAATGTCTATACTTATTGAAACAATGTGGCATATTAACAATACTAAAAAATTATAAAAGATGACATTAAATATTTTTTTTATTTTATTTTATACGAACGGAGCGAAAACAGTTTTTTTAATAAGTTACACAGTCCACATGCTATTTCGCGCGCATATGTAAAAATGATTTTAAAAAACTGTAAAACTTTAAATTTATTTATAAAAATATAAGTTAACTATATATGTTTCATCCTTCTGACAACATCTATTGTAATAATCTATAACATATATGTATGCATAAATAAGAAGTACTCATGGATCATCACGAAGCGTTAGGATGCGTATGGTCTTCGAAGTCGAGCAACGTCGGCGATGGTTGACACTTGGATGGGTAACCGTTTTCTCGGATATAGAGATTAAACATGCTTTAACAGGTACAACTGTCGCTTGGCTAAAACATGTATAGTCTTCTTCCTCTTACAAAATTATCGTAGAAATAATTTAAACTTTTAATTTTTTGCTAAAATTTTTTTCAATTCTCAAAAACTTTTAAAAATACTTAGAAATATTTAAAAATTTTCTAAATTAATCAGAATTTTTTATTTTTTAAATTTTTCTAAGAAACTTTCAATTCTTATAAAAAATTGATACATCTATCAAAAATCCTTAAAAAAAAAAAAAAAAAAAAAAAAAAAAAAAAAAAAAAAAAAAAGAAGAAGAAGAAGAAGACAAAAAGTGGCGCTCATTTTATATTCCTCAGAATGTCCTGAAACGTCCCGGGATAAAATCAGGATATCCACAAAGTCCGTCCTGGACGTCTTGAGGATGTCCGTGTGCTATCTAGAAAAGTACAAAGGTAACCTAATAAGCTGATCTCTTTTGCATCAAATTCGTTTTCTATGACTGCAAATCTACAGATAAATTCGGATAAATAAAAAAATCAAATTCATTAGAAATAAATCAAAAACTAAAATTTTTGCCATAATTTAGTTGATTTTAAAGTAATACTTAAAAAATTACAAAGAACAAAAAAGTATATAAAAATACAATAAAAAAACATAACTCTACCACTGACGGTGCAAGACCCATGTCTACGAAAGGGAGGGTGTTTATAAATCTAACGTTCAAAGTACTCTTTTTGTTGGTATTATAATCTGCCATTTCAGAGTAGATTTCTCAAAATAAAAAGTTACAGACAACTCCAGCAATATATATGTTCTCAAAATACAGATTTCTGAACAAAAACTCCTGTTCTGATTTTTCCTAAACATCGAAAAATTGTCAATTTGCTGAGTCGCCATCTTGAATAAACTTTTTTGTATTTCGTTCCCGATTTGGATTCAGCGACTCCTAAGAAGTCTCCACTTTATAAAATTTCGCAAAATTATTAATTTTTTGATACATCATCGTAAATCCGTTATTTTGAATTTAGTTTTTTTTTGTAATCTGACTCCTGGATTTAAATTCAACAATTCCGAAAAACCTAAAAAACCACCCCAAAAAATAATAACTCAAATTTAGTAAATTAGATCCAACTGGCGATTTTATTATAAATTAAGTCCTTCTTAAGTATACAGAATTGACAAAAAATTCCAAAGAAACAATGCGGTCAATGCACTTGTAGCCACAAGTCACGGACCAAATAATGTTTCGTACATTAGATGTTAATAAATCAAAATATAAAAAACAAAACGTGTGAAAACTGGAGTCAATATAAATTATAAATGTAAAAAAGAGATATATGATGATAATCATTACATAAAATACAACGTGTAAAAACTGGAGTCAATATAAATTAAAAGTGTAAAAAAAAAATGCAAAAGAAATCACGTCTCTTTTCGTATCTAGAACTGTGCAGACCTATCAGCATTTTTTTCTTTTTAATTTATATTGACTCCAGTTTTTACACTTTGTATTTTATATCACAGCTATCATTTTTTTTTTACATTCGTAATTTATATTGACTCCAGTTTTCACATATTTTGTTTTTTATATTTTGACTTCTTAATATCTAATGTACGAAACGTATGATCCGTGACTTGCAGCCACAAGTGTATTGACCGCAATGTTTCTTTGGAAATTTTTATCAATTCTGTATTTGAGAAGGATCCAATGTCGAAGTCAAAACGTTGTACTTAACACTTTAAATTATAATAAAATTGCCAGTTAGGTCAAATTCATCAAGTCATTATTTTTTTTATTATTTATCACTGGCAACAATAAGTTTCAAATATATTTTGCTAATGATTGCTACATTCCGTGAATTGCGTGACTGAAAGGGTTAATCTGTCAAATCGTATCATCAAGATGTCAAATTGTGTAAAAGAAGTCGATACGTAGTAATACGATTAGTGTCAGTAAAACTAAAGATAAATACTAAAAATCCAAACACTGTCATAACACGTAAAAGTGACAGCAAACTCATATTTCCAGAGATTGTCTAAATTGTAAAAGAAACTATAAAGAATCTTTTGTCAAAAGTCAAAAGAAAAACATTGAATATATACAACAAAGATAAATATCACTAAATTAATTTTTTTTTACTTATTACAAAACTATTTAAAGATTTCCTTCATTTGTAAAAAATTCCGCCTCTTCCCCTTTTACTTTCCCTTTTAGCACTAAATTTATTGTCCATTCGTGCGGAGAGATGCATTCGCCATAGCTCATGCATCCACTCTCCACACTCGTGGATAATAACCGACTTTCTATAGTTGTTACATAATATATTCCCAGTAAGCAAAAAATTATTACTGCAACGTTATTATAATGTTATTTACTAACATAGTGACGTTTCCAAATATGTAGTTTTTAACATTGCATATAACATCACTATCAAGAAACTTTGGCTTCTATTTGGAGGTTTTGGTAATGTTGGAATTACATTTGCAACGTTGTTGTAAATAATATTGCATTTATATTTTTTTAATATTGCAAAAATGTTAAAATAACATTGTAAAAATGTTAAAATAACATAATTATAATGTAAAAAAACATTGAATTTACGTTGTTTCTCAACAAGCATAGTTACCGCCACCATAGTTGCGTTTGGCATTGTTTAACTTCTGCAGTTAAAAAAACGGTCACCCATCCAACTATAAACCACAGTCGATGTTGCTTGACTTCAAAGACCCTAAGCAACCTAACTTCGTGATAATATATCTATCCATAAATACTTGATGTTCATAAATACGTATTTGTTATACACTGGCGCAAATGAAAAACAAAACAAAATTTTTGACCGAATTTTTAGGCAATCTTCGAAGTGATGCAACATTGCAAAAAATCATCCAAAGTACATGTACTTTCTTTAAAATTAAAGGACAAAGACTCTACTTTGAGAATCCCTACGCGAAAGTTTGATTTTTTAAGTGTAAACCTTTTGTATCGCATAAAAACCAAACATGTTTTTTTTAATTAAAAAAAGTAAAAATTTGTTATCATTTTGCACAAGTTTCTCTTAAAATCTGGCTAATATTAATCCAGATTCTTAAAGTTCATTTTTTTCTAAGCAATTTAAAAAAATATATATATGTCGATACGATGTTTTTTGTTGATTGCACACCAATTTGAAATTTGCACTGCATTTTAGGATATTTTAACAAATAAATACTTTTTTCTTATAAGATATTTTTTGAATATCATGAATTCTGGAATAAAATTTGGAATAAAATAAGACCATTTGCAAGAGATTCGGGCTACAAATTACGATGTTGTTCGCGGTTATACAGACACACGCTTATCTGTTATTAATCAATATATAGATAATTTTTGAAAAACCCGGTATTTCGAAAAACCAAACCCATAGCAGCAATCCTCGTAAAATTTGGAATGAAATAAGATCTTTTGCATTAGAATCGGACCACAAATGACGAAGTAGTTCGCGGGAATACAATCTTTAATCATTCATACGAATATTTTGGCTTTTTATTTTTGAAACACCCTGTTTTTGAAAAATTCGAGTCCATAATAGCCATCCCCGGAAAAAATTTTGAGACCATTTGCATTAAGATCGCACCACAAATAACGGAATAATTCGCGGGCATGCAGACTTCAATCATTTATACGTATATTTTGGCTTATCATTTTCGAAACACCCTGTTTTTTAAAATTCAAGTCCATAGTAGCCATCTCCGGAAAAAATGCTAAATTTTGAGACCAGTTGCAAGAGAATCGGACCACAAATGACGGATGAGTTCGCGAGAATACAGACTTCAGTCATTAAAACGTATATTTTTGCCTATCATTTTTGAAACACTGTTTTTAAAAAATTCGAGTCCATAGTAGCTATCCCTGGAAAAAATGCTAAATTTTGAGACCAGTTGTAAGAGGATCGAACCATAAATGACGGAGGAGTTCGCTGGAATACAAACTTTAGTCAAAAAAACGTATATTTTTGCCCATCATTTTTTAAACAACCTGTTTTTGAAAAATTCGAACCCATGGTGGCAATCTCCGGAAAATTTGCTAAATTTTGACACCAGTGGCATTAAGATCGGACCACAAATGAAGCAGTCGGAGGACATACATACATCGCGACTTATATAGATAGCTAAGTTACACAAAATTTTCATTTTTTGTATAAAATAAGTATTCCGAGAAAAGATTAATATTTTGTTATATTTTTTTTTCAGTTATTTTAAAAGAAAAAAAGGAAGAAACAGTTTTGAATCTAAAGTAGAAAAATAAAAAAAGAAAAAAAGTGGACGAGTAAGGAAAGAGAGATATAATTAGCTCAGAATTTACAATGTGCCTAACAGAATATGTAAACCTTGAAGGTATCAAATAACGTGTTTTTTCCCTCAAAAATGATAGGATAAAGTGAATGATTTATTTTTTTGTGTTAGAAAGTATCTGTATTACAAGATCTAACTTGTTCCAAGGAAATCTTTGCAAAAAATTTAAGAAAGAACAAGCTATTTGATGAGACTATTATATTCTTATTATATTTATTAATTAAATTTTCAGAAAAAACAGTAAAACATTTTATTATAAAAAAATCGTTGACTGTTACACCAAAATTATTTTTCTTCTAAGCCAATGTATGCTACTGTTGATAAGTTTACCAATGTTCATCGCTTCTTAAATTCAGCGAACCATCATACAGAGAATGGGAAGTACAATTCATATCAAAAGGATTATCTGAAGGTGTATTTTCTAGTTTTTCAAGTATGTCACTATCTTATTGCAGGCCAGGTAAAAGAATAGTTACAAGTGTTATAATTTTTTTTTTAATACTATATTGCAAGTATGTAGCTTTTAAACTAAAATATTGTATAACCATCTTTTTTATATTATTAAAATAGGTAAAAAGTATGAAATCTTGTCTAAAACAACAAAATTACAACAAAGTTACAAGTTACAAAGTCACCCAGCTGATCTGTTGATGACGTGGTCACAGGCTGTAATATCAGAAATATGTTTATATGTTTATATGCCAAAGATCATCAGTATCTCTTATTAGTCTATTTAGTAACTGCTATGCATTCTATGCAAATCAAATATAGAAATATACTTATAAGGCTCTTAGTCAAATCAAAAACTAAAAAGTATTTCAATACTTTGTTGTTATCGAAACAATTTATTCTAATTCATACAATTCTCTTCATACATTTACAAAAATCACATAAAAAATTTTTAGATATATTTTTAATTCTCTAACTTATTTTTTTGTAAATCAAAGCATACATGAGACAAAAGACTACGAAATGACTACGAGTCGACTTCTCAAATATGGAACGACACGTCATATTTTACCTTTTCATTCCTTTTGCATTAATATAGCATTATATTTAATTATATTTATTGCTATTTTACAGTTAAATTTGTAGTTAAATTGTAATTGTACATTTATGATTATATTTATTGTTCTTTTACAGTTATTGATAATAAATTAATCCTTTTGGAACATATAACCGTGTGCCGACTTGTAATGGGAAATAAAAACGTGGCTCTTACGAAAATTTGTCAAGCTTGCCAACTCTGCAGGTTATTTAAAAGGCATAAACCATATTCACAATTTCTGTAAGAGCTATGGTTTTGTTTCTTATTACAAGGTACATGATTATATCCAGCATTAAGTAAAACACGGACAAAACAGATTTATTATCAATAACTGTAAAAGAACAATAAACATAATTATAAAAATACAATTACAACTACAAAAAATTTTTTGAATGTGATGTTTGTAAATGTATGACTTATTTTATTTATTTTATTTTATTTTGTTCAATAGTTTTCTTCAACCAAGAATATTTTCTTAATATTAATTTTCAGGTATACTTATCACAAGTATTAAAAAATTTCAGCATTTTTTACTTAAAATAAAAATTTATTCTTGTTTTAAGAATATTATAAAACTTGATTGAAAAAGAATTACTTAAGACTCTGGATAGTAATATTTGTTTGAAGTATTACACTTACTAAAATTTAGAATGTTTTAAGTAAATGTGATACTTGTGACAAGTTTCCCATAGATTTGCAGATATAGACAGAAACCAATTACTTAGAACAAGTAATATTCACTTGCAAGTAGTAATTATTTTTCTGTGTGTAGACTAAAACGTACAGATAATCCTTGGGCATCCATATAAACATATTACAGCCTGTTACCACGCCATCGGCAGGTCTAAGTAGCATTATAGTGTATACTTTCCCAGCTAGCAAAATGACGCAAACTTTGCGCAAAGTTTGCTGCAAACTCGAGCAAACCTTTGCAGCAAAATTACAACAAGGTGTGTCCGCATTAAGCTTAGCTTTTGCTGGCAAGGCTTGTTGTAAATAGTATGACGCATATTTTATGCAAATAACAGGGTAAAATTTGCTAGTAAAGCATAACAACAAATTTGCAGCAAGAACAAGGCAAACCTTACTGTACACAATATGATAGCAAATTTGTAGCAAAAATAGAGCAAATCTTGCTGTACATAGCATGATAGCAAATTTGTGGAAAAAACAAGGCAAACCTTGCCATGCACAATATGATAGCAAATTTGTGGCAAAAACAGGACAAATCTTGTCAAAATTAAGATCAACAAAAATGAAATATTGGACTGATTAGTCCAATATCATATCATACTTGGTTCTTTGTTCTCGACGAGCCCCTTTTATTAATCCAGTAGGTAAATCTTTTTCACGAGAAATGCGCCATCTGTCAAGATAGATAGTAAAGTCACCCAGAAATAAAATTTAAAACCTGATAATGCAACCCTGTCATTTGCATATAATGTGCGTCATACTATTTACGACAAGCCTTGCTAGCAAAAACTAAGTTGTTTACGGACACACCTTGTCACAATTTTGTTGCAAAAGTGTGCTCGGCAAGTTTCATTTTGTTTTTGCTACTAATTTGCCGTTATTCTGTGCTTAACAAGATTTCTTGTTCCTGCCATAAATTTATTGTCATGTCGTGTAGCAAGGTTTGCTCTGTTATTTGCTTAAATTTTGCATTTTATCGTGTCGGAACAAATCTTGTAATTTCTCTACGTAATATTTATGTACAAGTCTTTCTCTGTTATTTGCAACATCGTGTGACGAAAACTTTTGCCGTAAATTTGCTCGAAATTTTTAGAAGAGAAAGCAACAGACAATTACTTGTCATAAAATTGTTGTCAAAATTGAAACAATCCTTGCTGTAAAGCTTTCACGATATGTGATTTTAACAGGCCTGGCTAGCTGGGTTGTTGTAATTTTACTTTGTGTAATTGTTTCAGACAAGATTTCATGCTTTTTACTTATTTCAATACATTGCAAAAAAATAAACCGTACACTTTACTCTATCATTTTTTTAAGAACTACGTTATATTTATGATAACTACGTTATATTCAAGTAGACACATTCTGTCGGCCACATAATTGATTCTGAGCTTAGAGGTTAATTATACTATATAATATTCAGAAGAATTACTTACACAAAAAAAGAGAGAGGGAGAGTGAAATAAAATACACACACATGCATATATGTGTACATACATATTCATATGCATATACAGGGTGTTCCAGATTAACCGGAGGAGCCGGCATGTACGTATTCCTCATGAAAAACTGAGTCAAAAATGTCAGTAGCAAAATCTTGAGGGATCATTAGTTTTCAAATGGTAAGCCTTTGAAACCTTCCAACCACAGGCCGTGAAGCTCGCGCTGTCAGGCGCGGCGCAACTAAGCGGCCGGCTAGTCGCTTTGACGAGTATCGCTAAACGGTACCGAACGAGTATAAATCTGTGAAATCTCTATTAATATTTGTTGCTATATTCTTAAATCGAGTCCAATTTAATTGACAAAAAGTAATATCAATTGTAAATTCGATAAAACGTCATTTATATCAATAAAAATTATGTGTTTCTGAAATACGTTTTATGTATAAATAAATTAATAAATAAAATCAATATTAATTAAATTATTTAATCAAATAATATTAAAAACATCAGTCGACAACATTTCCAAAACTTTTTTTCAAAAAGTTCTGTCACAAACAGTATTAAAAAACATTTACATTTGAAATTCGCATTTGATGTAAATAAATATTTCATATTTAGGAAATGAAATAAACGAAATTCCGAATTATGATATAACAGGAAAAGGAAGTAATACTGTGAAGGCATCGACGTAAGTAAATAATAAGTATTATTATTACAAATTACATTTTGAATAATATTTTAGAAACTTTTAGAGTAGGTGTTTGAAATGGCCACCACCCATTTCAATACAAAGCCGAGCACGTCTAATCAAATTTTCTCTCGATCGTTGTATCATTTCAGGCGTAATGGTTGCAAGCGCCTCATCAATTAAAAGTTTAAAAAGTTTAAAAGTTTAATATTTTTCTAAAATATTATTCAAAATGTAATTTGTAATAATAATACTTATTATTTACTTACGTCGATGCCTTCACAGTATTACTTCCTTTTCCTCTTATATCATAATTCGGAATTTCGTTCATTTCATTTCCTAAATATGAAATATTTATTTACATCAAATGCGAATTTCAAATGTAAATGTTTTTTAATACTGTTTGTGACAGAACTTTTTGAAAAAAAGTTTTGGAAATGTTGTCAACTGATGTTTTTAATATTATTTGATTAAATAATTTAATTAATATTGATTTTATTTATTAATTTATTTATACATAAAACGTATTTCAGAAACACATAATTTTTATTGATATAAATGGCGTTTTATCGAATTTACAATTGATATTATTTTTTGTCAATTAAATTGGACTCGATTTAAGAATATAGCAACAAATATTAATAGAGATTTCACAGATTTATATTCGTTCGGTACCGTTTAGCGATACTCGTCAAAGCGACTAGCCAGCCGCTTAGTTGCGTCGCGCTTGACAGCGCGAGCTTCACGGCCTGTGGTTGGAAGGTTTCAAAGGCTTACCATTTGAAAACTAATGATCCCTCAAGATTTTGCTACTGACATTTTCGACTCAGTTTTTCATGAGGAATACGTACATGCCGGCTCCTCCGGTTAATCTGGAACACCCTGTATCTGCAAGAGGGGGAGAGAGAGAGAGAGAGAGAGAAAGAGAGAGAGAGAGAGAGAGAGAGAGAGAGAGAGAGAGAGAGAGAGAGAGAGAGAGTGTGTGTGTGTGTGTGTGTGTGTGTGTGTGTGCGCTCGCGCGCGCGTGTGTATGAACGTCTTCCTCACCCCACCCCCACCCATTAATACCATATTGATGTAATTTTCTATTAACCTATTTCTATCTATTGTTTCAAATGTTCTATCAAAAGAGCATTTGAAACAATAGATAGAAATAGGTTAATAGAAAAATTACATCAATATGGTATTAAAGGAAGTGTTTTAGAATGGATAAAAACATATCTTAGAGATAGATTGCAACAAGTTCGTATTGGTAATAATTGTTCAAAATTAATGCGGACTGAGCACGGTGTGCCAAGGATCTGTGTTAAGGTCTTTGCTGTTTATTATATATACATATATATTAATAATATAATAAAAATTTGCTCAGAAGGCTACAGTATAAAAATGTTCGCGGATGATACACTAATATATGTAACTAAAGAAAGTAGTGCAGAAATAGAAGAGAAAATGAATTTAATATTTAATATAGAAGAGTGGATGAGGATAAATGTGCTAAAAATGAATGCCAGCAAAACAAAATTTATAGTTTAAAAAGTATAAGAAAGGAATTAAAGGAAAATATTGTGTTAAAATGCCTAGACGGAATGGAAATAGAGCATGTAAACATAATAAAGTATTTAGGTATAATTATTGATGATAAGTTTAGATTTAAGGACTATTGTGATTATATGTTTAAAAAAATTGAGAAAAAATCGGGTTTCTTAAATAGAATAGGAAATTACATATCGGCATACACGAGGTTTATTATATATAAGTCGATAATAGCACCCCATTTTGAGTATTGTGCAACATTACTGGTAGATATAGGAAAAACACAATTAAATAAATTGCAAATAGCACAGAATCGGGCTATGCGATTAATACTACAATGTAATAGATATACTAAAATAGAACATATGTTACAAGCGTTGCAATTTACGTTTATAAAACAGAGACTACACTATAATGTATGCATATTTATATTTAAGATTCTATATAACTTGGCGCCAAATTACTTAAAGGATAAACTAGAAGTAATTAGTAATGAAGATGGAAGAAAAACAAGACAGGAAGAGACTATCGCAATAAAATTCGTTAGAACTAGAAGTGCGCAAAAAAGCGTGTATTACGAGAGCGTAAAGTTATACACTACCTTGCCAGCAGAAATTAGAAGTTGTGAAAGAATCGATGTATTTAAGCGGATGTTAAAGAAGTGTGTATGAAGCATGTATATAAATCTATGTAAAATTGTAAAACATAATAGCTGAGAAAGCTAAATAAACTTCAATTAATCTCTGCCTCTCTCTTTCTCTCTTTTACACAAACTCGGCACACACACACACATCGCGTGTGACAATCAGCTGGTTGTAGCATTCAACGGCTGGTGATCCGGAACAACTTTTGGTCATTACAGTGATTTTAAGGAACACGTATTCCTATCATAATTTCGAGACAATCTCTTCTTTACTAAAATTTTATTTAAAGCATAATTTTATGTTATAAAATAAAATAGTAACTTACGCGGTGGTAATCACTCGTCAGCTGACGCGGATAGTCAGCCGCGCCCGCGTTACGCTCGTAGCGCGCCTGCCTGCCTTCTGTACTCGACGCGTGATTCGCTAACTATTTTGGTGTATAACTAAAAAACTACGCTTCAAATCAAATTTTAGTAAAGGAAAAATTGTCTTAGAATTATGTCAGGAATACCTGATTTTACGGACCTAAAGTTGTTCTAAATAATCCTGTATAGCTCTAGATTTTTTTTCTTTAAAATATAAATATTCACCTTAAATTTCTCAAAGTTTCATTCCAATATCTTATTTATAAAAAAGTGACACTTTAAAAAAGAAAAACGCATTTTTCGAAATCTTGTTTTAAAAATTTGATTTTTCACTAGGTTATTGTACTTTTGTATTTCCATCAAATTCTACGGGAAATGGTACTCCTATAAAGTATACATTTAGTGTTTGATTTGAATAATTACACATAAAGTTATTAAAACTTAAAAATACAAAATCCGAAATCAAGTATCATATATACAAATAATATTGTCCTTTTAAAAGGTAATTTCTGTATGTAATTTTTAAAAGACAACAGTAAATGAGTAAATAAGTGAAAGAAAATGGGGGAAAGAGAGAAGCAGAGAAACAAGAAGAAAGAGAAGGAGAGGAGAAAGTGACGAAAAAAGAGAGAAAAAGGGGAGGAAAGGGGAGAGAAAAGGGGAGAGAAAAGAGAAGGGGAAAAATGCGTGCTAATAAAATAATCTTTGGTCTTTAAAATGTCGTATACCTGATTTAATTTTGAATCAATTTTTCCTTTTCAGAAACATAATATTTATGTGAATTTTAGACTTAAAACTTTCAATAGAAAAAGCTTGCGGATACATGCTGCGTCCTGGTACATCGACGCCGACGTTTCGCAAACGTTGCAGTTTGCATCAGGACTAAGGGTTCCAATACTGAACTCTCTTGGATTGTGGCCTGATATCCCCCTTATCCTGGTGATAGGGGTAAGGGCGATTCGTCCAATAGTAGCACAATTCATTACATACCATTGGTCAGCTGTTGTTCAATTTTAATACAATGTTGGCTAACTGTCAATTAATATGTGGTGCTCGAAAATGTTTTAATTGCAAATGATGCAAACTGCAACATTTGCGAAACATCGGCGCAACGCTGTACCAGGCCGTAACATGTATCCAAAAACCCCTTTCTATTGGAAGTATATATGTGTATATTATTATCTCTATCCACAACTATTGGTTGACCAGAAATTGCATAAACGCCAGCGCTTAACAGTAACTTGCACCGCTCTTGTCTATCTTCTGAATATATCCTGACAAATATTTCTTTTCTTAATAATTCAAAAACTAATAAAAAAAACCAAAATTAAAAATCTTAGGATGAAAACAAAAATACATTTTAAGAACAAAATGCTGTTTTGAATCACTCTATACGTCAAATTTTATGAACATTAGATCTTATTCTTTTACTAGAAAGTAGAATTCTATGCTACTTCCTATAATATTTATGACAAATAACCGTATACGTAACCGTATTTAATTCCGATTATCGTTTTTACCACCTTCAAACTGTAAATGTGAGTCTGCCGCGCCGAACGACATTTTTAAAGACAAAAGTTTGAAAAAATTTCGAGATATCTGTTAACATTATCTATAGTAGACAATTTCGTAGTTATTTTGTATAAAATTTTTTATAACATTTTATTTTTAATAAATTTTAAATATAAGAAAAAATGATTTTCTTTAAAAATATATAACTTCCTTTTTTACACAAAAAAATTCCTTTTAGGTTTTTTACTTCAAGAAAAAGAAAATTAATCAATATCTGTAAAAAATTGAATTATTCAGAACAATCGCAAAACGATAATTTTTAAGTATAAAAAATAATAAAGTAGAATTAAAATATTAAATAACATACAAACTTGTAAAAATATTTTTTATATTTTACAAAATTTTATTATAAATATTGTATTAAAAAATGCATAAAAAAGATTAAGTTGTCAAAAAAATAATTTTTTGCCGATCGAGAAAACTTTGGGATTTAGTTCTAGTTTTTCTTCACAATTTTGAGGATGGTAAGTTCAAATATAA